>NW_026780165.1:0-51798 GCF_030144855.1 Hypanus sabinus | reverse complement strand
GGAGGGGGGTGACGGAGACGGGGAGGGGTGTTGACTAACAGTGGACTAAACACTCGCCTTAAATGATTGGTCACCATCTGGCGAAAGAAATTCTTCCTCATCTCCATTCCAGCCCGAGTCTCCCCACTGCTGGAAACATCCTCTCCAGATCCAATCTATCTGTGTCCTCTGGTCCGAGACTCCCCCACTACAGGAAACATCATCTCCACACCCCACTCTGTCTGTGTCCTCTGGTCCTAGACTCCCCCACTACAGGAAACATCCACTCCACATCGACTCTATCTGTGTCCTCTGGTCCTAGACTCCCCCACTACAGGAAACATCCCTCCACATCCACTCTATCTGTGTCGTATGGTCCTAGACTCCCCCACTACAGGAAAACGTCCTCTCCACATCCACTCTATCTGTGTCCTCTGGTCCTAGACTCCCCCACTATAGGAAACATCTTCTCCTCATCCACTCTATCCGTGTCCTCTGGTCCTAGACTCCCCCACTGCAGGAAACATCCTCTCCACATCCACGCTATCTATGTCCTCTGGTCCTAGACTCCCCCACTACAGGAAACATCCTCTCCACATCCACTCATTCTGTGTCCTCTGGTCCTACACTCTCCCACTACAGGAAACATCCTCTCCACATCCACTCTATCTGTGTCCTCTGGTCCTAGACTCCCCCACTATAGGAATCATACTCTCCCGTCCACTCTCTCTGTGTCCTCTGGTCCTAGACTCCCCAACTATAGGAAACATCCTCTCCCTCATCCACTCTATCTGTGTCCTCTGGTCCTAGACTCCCCCACTATAGGAATCATACTCTCCTCGTCCACTCTATCTGTGTCCTCTGGTCCTAGACTCCCCCACTATAAGAAACATCCTCTCCACATCCACTTTATCTGTTATCCTCTGGACCCAGACTCCACCACTACAGGAAACAACCTCTCCCCATCCACTATATCTAGGTCCTCTGGTCCTAGACTCCCCCACTACATGAAATATCCTCTCCACATCAACTCTATCTGTGTCCTCTGGTCCTAGACTAGCCCACTACAGGAAACATCCTCTCCACATCCACTCTAGTCTGTGTCCTCTAGTCCTAGACTCCCACAGCTACAGGAAACATCCTCTCCACATCCACTCTATCTGTGTCCTCTGGTCCTAGACTCCTCAACTATAGGAAGATGCTCTCCACATCCACTCTGTCTGTGTCGTCTGGTCCCAGACTCCACCACTATAGGAAACATCCTCTCCACATCCACTCTATCTGTGTCCTCAGGGTCCAAGACTCCCCCACTATAGGAAACACCCTCTCCGCATCCACTCTATCTGTGTCCTCTAGTCCTAGACTCCCCCACTATAGGAAACATCCTCTCCACATCCACTCTATCGGTGTCCTCTAGTCCTAGACTCCCCCACTATAGGAAACATCCTCTCCACATCCACTTTATCTGTGTCCTCTAGTACTAGACTCCCCCACTATAGGAAACACCCTCTCCACATCCACTCTATCTGTGTCCTCTGGTCCTGGACTCCCCCACTATAGGAAACATCCTGTCCACATCCACTCTATCTGTGTCCTCTGGTCCCAGACTCCCCCATTACAGGAAACATCCTCTCCACATCCACTCTATCTGTGTCCTCTGGTCCCAGACTCCACCACCATAGGAAACATCCTCTTCGACATCCACTCTGATCAGTGTCCTCTGGTCCCAGACTGCACCACTATAGGAAACATCCTCTCCACATCCACTCTATAGTCTGTGTCCTCTGGTCCTAGACCACCACTATAGGAAACATCCTCTCCACATCCACTCTATCTGTGTCCTTTGGTCCTAATCTCCCTCACTACAGGAAACATCCTCTCCACCTCCACTCTATCTATGTCCTCTGGTCCTAGACTCCCCCACTACAGGAAACATCCTCTCCACATCCACTTTAACTGTGTCCTCTTGTCCTAGACTCCCCCACTACAGGAAACATCCTCTCCTCATCCACTCTATCTGTGTCCTCTGGTCCTAGACTCCCCCACTACAGGAAACATCCTCTCCACATCCACTCTATCTGTGTCCTCTGGTCCTAGACTCCCCCACTATAGGAAACATCTTCTCCTCATCCACTCTATCTGTGTCCTCTGGTCCTAGACTCCCCCACTATAGGAAACATCCTCTCCACATCCACTCTATCTGTGTCCTCGGTCCCAGACTCCACCACTATAGGAAACATCCTCTCCACATCCACTATGCCTGTGTCCACTGGTCCTAGACTCCCCCTCTACAGGAAACATCCTCTCCACATCCACTCTATCTGTTATCCTCTGGACCGAGAACCCCCACTACAAGGAAACAACCTCTCCTCATCCACTCTATCTATGTCCTCTGGTCCTAGACTCCCACACTACAGGAAACATGCCTCTCCACATCCAATCTATCTGTGTCCTCTGGTCCTAGACATCCCCAGTACAGGAAACATCCTCTCCACATCCACTCTATCTGTGTCCTCCGGTCCTAGACTCCTCAACTATAGGAAAGATGCTCTCCACATCCACTCTGTCTGTGTCGTCTGGTCCCCAGTCTCCACCACTATAGGAAACATCCTCTCCACATCCACTCTATCTGTGTCCTCTGGTCCCAGACTGCACCACTATAGGAAACATCCTCTCCACATCCACTCTATCAGTGTCCTCCGTTCCTAGACTCCCCCACTATAGGAAACGTCCTCTCCACATCCACTCTATCTGTGTCCTTTGGCCCTAGACTCCCTCAATACAGGAAACATCCTCTCCACATCCACTCTATCTGTGTCCTCTGGTCCTAGACTCCCCCACTACAGGAAACACCCTCTCCACATCGAATCTATCTGTGTCCTCTGGTCCTAGACTCCCCCACTATAGGAAACATCCTCTCCACATCCACTCTATTTGTGTCCTCTGGTCCCAGACTCCCCCATTACAGTAAACATCCTCTCCACATCCACTCTATCTGTGTCCTCTGGTCCTAGACTCCGCCACTGTAGGAAACATCCTGTCCACATCCACTCTATCTGTGTCCTCTGGTCCCAGACACCCCCACTATAGGAAACATCCCCTCCACATCCACTCTATCTGTGTTCTCTGGACCTAGACTCCCCCACTGCAGGAAACTCCCTCTCCACATCCACTCTATCTGTGTCCTCCGGTCCTAGACTCCCCCTCTACAGGAAACACCCTCTCCTCATCTACTCTATCTGTGTCCCCTGGTCCCAGACTCCCCCATTACAGGAAACATCCTCTCCACATCCACTCTATCTGTGTCCTCTGGTTCTAGACTCCACCACCAGAGGAAACATCCTATCTACATCCACTCCATCAGTGTCCTCTGGTCCCAGACTCCCCTATTACAGGAAACATCCTCTCCACATCCACTCTATCTGTGTCCTCTGGTCCCAGACTCCACCACTATAGGAAACATCCTCTCCACATCCACTCTATCATCGTCCTCTGGTCCCAGACTGCACCACTATAGGAAACATCCTCTCCACATCCACTCTATCTGTGTCCTCAGGGTCCAAGACTCCCCCACTATAGGAATCATACTCTCCTCGTCCACTCTATCTGTGTCCTCTGGTCCTAGACTCCCCCACTATAAGAAACATCCTCTCCACATCCACTTTATCTGTTATCCTCTGGACCCAGACTCCACCACTACAGGAAACAACCTCTCCCCATCCACTATATCTAGGTCCTCTGGTCCTAGACTCCCCCACTACATGAAATATCCTCTCCACATCAACTCTATCTGTGTCCTCTGGTCCTAGACTAGCCCACTACAGGAAACATCCTCTCCACATCCACTCTATCTGTGTCCTCTAGTCCTAGACTCCCACACTACAGGAAACATCCTCTCCACATCCACTCTATCTGTGTCCTCTGGTCCTAGACTCCTCAACTATAGGAAAGATGCTCTCCACATCCACTCTGTCTGTGTCGTCTGGTCCCAGACTCCACCACTATAGGAAACATCCTCTCCACATCCACTCTATCTGTGTCCTCAGGGTCCAAGACTCCCCCACTATAGGAAACACCCTCTCCGCATCCACTCTATCTGTGTCCTCTAGTCCTAGACTCCCCCACTATAGGAAACATCCTCTCCACATCCACTCTATCGGTGTCCTCTAGTCCTAGACTCCCCCACTATAGGAAACATCCTCTCCACATCCACTTTATCTGTGTCCTCTAGTACTAGACTCCCCCACTATAGGAAACACCCTCTCCACATCCACTCTATCTGTGTCCTCTGGTCCTGGACTCCCCCACTATAGGAAACATCCTGTCCACATCCACTCTATCTGTGTCCTCTGGTCCCAGACTCCCCCATTACAGGAAACATCCTCTCCACATCCACTCTATCTGTGTCCTCTGGTCCCAGACTCCACCACCATAGGAAACATCCTCTCGACATCCACTCTATCAGTGTCCTCTGGTCCCAGACTGCACCACTATAGGAAACATCCTCTCCACATCCACTCTATCTGTGTCCTCTGGTCCTAGACCACCACTATAGGAAACATCCTCTCCACATCCACTCTATCTGTGTCCTTTGGTCGTAATCTCCCTCACTACAGGAAACATCCTCTCCACCTCCACTCTATCTATGTCCTCTGGTCCTAGACTCCCCCCACTACAGGAAACATCCTCTCCACATCCACTTTAACTGTGTCCTCTTGTCCTAGACTCCCCCACTACAGGAAACATCCTCTCCTCATCCACTCTATCTGTGTCCTCTGGTCCTAGACTCCCCCACTACAGGAAACATCCTCTCCACATCCACTCTATCTGTGTCCTCTGGTCCTAGACTCCCCCCACTATAAGGAAACATCTTCTCCTCATCCACTCTATCTGTGTCCTCTGGTCCTAGACTCCCCCACTATAGGAAACATCCTCTCGCACATCCACTCTATCTGTGTCCTCTGGTCCCAGACGTCCACCACTATAGGAAACATCCTCGTCCACATCCACTATGCCTGTGTCCACTGGTCCTAGACTCCCCCTCTACAGGAAACATCCTCTCCACATCCACTCTATCTGTTATCCTCTGGACCGAGACCCCCACTACAGGAAACAACCTCTCCTCATCCACTCTATCTATGTCCTCTGGTCCTAGACTCCCACACTACAGGAAACATCCTCTCCACATCCAATCTATCTGTGTCCTCTGGTCCTAGACATCCCCAGTACAGGAAACATCCTCTCCACATCCACTCTATCTGTGTCCTCCGGTCCTAGACTCCTCAACTATAGGAAAGATGCTCTCCACATCCACTCTGTCTGTGTCGTCTGGTCCCAGTCTCCACCACTATAGGAAACATCCTCTCCACATCCACTCTATCTGTGTCCTCTGGTCCCAGACTGCAACCACTATAGGAAACATCCTCTCCACATCCACTCTATCTGTGTCCTCCGTTCCTAGACTCCCCCACTATAGGAAACGTCCTCTCCACATCCACTCTATCTGTGTCCTTTGGCCCTAGACTCCCTCAATACAGGAAACATCCTCTCCACATCCACTCTATCTGTGTCCTCTGGTCCTAGACTCCCCACTACAGGAAACACCCTCTCCACATTCGAATCTATCTGTGTCCTCTGGTCCTAGACTCCCCCACTATAGGAAACATCCTCTCCACATCCACTCGTATTTGTGTCCTCTGGTCCCAGACCTCCCCCATTACAGTAAACATCCTCGTCCACATCCACTCTATCTGTGTCCTCTGGCCCTAGACTCCCCCACTATAGGAAACGTCCTCGTCCACATCCACTCTATCTGTGTCCTTTGGCCCTAGACTCCCTCAATACAGGAAACATCCTCTCCACATCCACTCTATCTGTGTCCTCTGGTCCTAGACTCCCCCACTACAGGAAACACCCCTCTCCACATCGAATCTATCTGTGTCCTCTGGTCCTAGACTCCCCCACTATAGGAAACATCCTCTCCACATGCCACTCTATTTGTGTCCTCTGGTCCCAGACTCCCCCATTACAGTAAACATCCTCTCCACATCCACTCTATCTGTGTCCTCTGGTCCTAGACTCCGCCACTGTAGGAAACATCCTGTCCACATCCACTCTATCTGTGTCCTCTGGTCCCAGACTCCCCCACTATAGGAAACATCCCCTCCACATCCACTCTATCTGTGTTCTCTGGACCTAGACTCCCCCACTGCAGGAAACTCCCTCTCCACAGTCCACTCTATCTGTGTCTCTCGGTCCTAGACTCCCCCTCTACAGGAAACAGCCCTCTCCTCATCTACTCTATCTGTGTCCCCTGGTCCCCAGACTCCCCCATTACAGGAAACATCCTCTCCACATCCACTCTATCTGTGTCCTCTGGTTCTAGACTCCACCACCAGAGGAAACATCCTATCTACATCCACTCCATCAGTGTCCTCTGGGGTCCCAGACTCCCCTATTACAGGAAACATCCTCTCCACATCCACTCTATCTGTGTCCTCTGGTCCCAGACTCCACCACTATAGGAAACATCCTCTCCACATCCACTCTATCATTGTCCTCTGGTCCCAGACTGCACCACTATAGGAAACATCCTCTCCACATCCACTCTATCTGTGTCCTCTGGTCCTAGACTCCCCCACTATAGGAAACATCCTCTCCACATCCACTCTATCTGTGTCCCCCGTCCTAGACGCCCCCACTACAGGAAACATCCTCTCCACATCCACTCTATCTGTGTCCTCTGGTCCTAGACCACCACTATAGGAAACATCCTCTCCACATCCACTCTATCCTGTGTCCTCTGGTCCCAGACCTCCACCACTATAGGAAACATTCCTCTCCACATCCACTCTATCTGTGTTCTCTGGACCTAGACTGCACCACTATAGGAAACATCCTCTCCACATCCACTCTATCTGTGTCCTCAGGGTCCAAGACTCCCCCACTATAGGAATCATACTCTCCTCGTTCCACTCTATCTGTGTCCTCTGGTCCCAGACTCCCCCATTACAGGAAACATCCTCTCCACATCCACTCTATCTGTGTCCTCTGGTCCCAGACTCCACCACTATAGGAAAACATCCTCTCCACATCCACTCTAGTCTGTGTCCTCTGGTCCTAGATTCCACCACTATAGGAAACATCCTCTCCACATCCAACTCTGTCTGTGTCCTCTGGTCCTAGACTCCCCCACTACAGGAAACACCCTCTCCTCATCCACTCTATCTGTGTCCCCTGGTCCCAGACTCCCCCATTACAGGAAACATCCTCTCCACATCCACTCTATCTGTGTCCTCTGGTTCTAGACTCCCCCACCAGAGGAAACATCCTATCTACATCCACTCTATCTGTGTCCTCTGGTCCTAGACTCCCCCACTATAGGAATCATACTCTCCTCGTCCACTCTATCTGTGTCCTCTGGTCCTAGACTCCCCCACTATAAGAATCATCCTCTCCACATCCACTTTATCTGTTATCCTCTGGACCCAGACTCCACCACTACAGGAAACAACCTCTCCCCATCCACTATATCTAGGTCCTCTGGTCCTAGACTCCCCCACTACATGAAATATCCTCTCCACATCAACTCTATCTGTGTCCTCTGGTCCTAGACTAGCCCACTACAGGAAACATCCTCTCCACATCCACTCTATCTGTGTCCTCTAGTCCTAGACTCCACACTACAGGAAACATCCTCTCCACATCCACTCTATCTGTGTCCTCTGGTCCTAGACTCCTCAACTATAGGAAAGATGCTCTCCACATCCACTCTGTCTGTGTCGTCTGGTCCCAGACTCCACCACTATAGGAAACATCCTCTCCACATCCACTCTATCTGTGTCCTCAGGGTCCAAGACTCCCCCACTATAGGAAACACCCTCTCCGCATCCACTCTATCTGTGTCCTCTAGTCCTAGACTCCCCCACTATAGGAAACATCCTCTCCACATCCACTCTATCGGTGTCCTCTAGTCCTAGACTCCCCCACTATAGGAAACATCCTCTCCACATCCACTTTATCTGTGTCCTCTAGTACTAGACTCCCCCACTATAGGAAACACCCTCTCCACATCCACTCTATCTGTGTCCTCTGGTCCTGGACTCCCCCACTATAGGAAACATCCTCTCCACATCCACTCTATCTGTGTCCTCTGGTCCCAGACTCCCCCATTACAGGAAACATCCTCTCCACATCCACTCTATCTGTGTCCTCTGGTCCCAGACTCCACAACCATAGGAAACATCCTCTCGACATCCACTCTATCAGTGTCCTCTGGTCCCAGACTGCACCACTATAGGAAACATCCTCTCCACATCCACTCTATCTGTGTCCTCTGGTCCTAGACCACCACTATAGGAAACATCCACTCCACATCCTCTCTATCTGTGTCCTTTGGTCCTAATCTGCCTCACTACAGGAAACATCCTCTCCACCTCCACTCTATCTATGTCCTCTGGTCCTAGACTCCCCCACTACAGGAAACATCCTCTCCACATCCACTTTAACTGTGTCCTCTTGTCCTAGACTCCCCACTACAGGAAACATCCTCTCCTCATCCACTCTATCTGTGTCCTCTGGTCCTAGACTCCCCCACTACAGGAAACATCCTCTCCACATCCACTCTATCTGTGTCCTCTGGTCCTAGACTCCCGCACTATAGGAAACATCTTCTCCTCATCCACTCTATCTGTGTCCTCTGGTCCTAGACTCCCCCCACTATAGGAAACATCCTCTCCACATCCACTCTATCTGTGTCCTCTGGTCCCAGACTCCACCACTATAGGAAACATCCTCTCCACATCCACTATGCCTGTGTCCCACTGGTCCTAGACTCCCCCTCTACAGGAAACATCCTCTCCACATCCACTCTATCTGTTATCCTCTGGACCGAGACCCCCACTACAGGAAACAGCCTCTCCTCATCCACTCTATCTATGTCCTCTGGTCCTAGACTCCCACACTACAGGAAACATCCTCTCCACATCCAATCTATCTGTGTCCTCTGGTCCTAGACATCCCCAGTACAGGAAACATCCTCTCCACATCCACTCTATCTGTGTCCTCCGGTCCTAGACTCCTCAACTATAGGAAAGATGCTCTCCACATCCACTCTGTCTGTGTCGTCTGGTCCCAGTCTCCACCACTATAGGAAACATCCTCTCCACATCCACTCTATTTGTGTCCTCTGGTCCCAGACTGCTCCACTATAGGAAACATCCTCTCCACATCCACTCTATCTGTGTCCTCCGTTCCTAGACTCCCCCACTATAGGAAACGTCCTCTCCACATCCACTCTATCTGTGTCCTTTGGCCCTAGACTCCCTCACTACAGGAAACATCCTCTCCACATCCACTCTATCTGTGTCCTCTGGTCCTAGACTCCCCCACTACAGGAAACACCCTCTCCACATCGAATCTATCTGTGTCCTCTGGTCCTAGACTCCCCCACTATAGGAAACATCCTCTCCACATCCACTCTATTTGTGTCCTCTGGTCCCAGACTCCCCCATTACAGGAAACATCCTCTCCACATCCACTCTATCTGTGTCCTCTGGTCCTAGACTCCGCCACTGTAGGAAACATCCTGTCCACATCCACTCTATCTGTGTCCTCTGGTCCCAGACTCCCCCACTATAGGAAACATCCTCTCCACATCCACTCTATTTGTGTCCTCTGGTCCCAGACTCCCCCATTACAGGAAACATCCTCTCCACATCCACTCTATCTGTGTCCTCTGGTCCTAGACTCCCCCACTGCAGGAAACTCCCTCTCCACATCCACTCTATCTGTGTCCTCCGGTCCTAGACTCCCCCTCTACAGGAAACACCCTCTCCTCATCCACTCTATCTGTGTCCCCTGGTCCCAGACTCCCCCATTACAGGAAACATCCTCTCCACATCCACTCTATCTGTGTCCTCTGGTTCTAGACTCCACCACCAGAGGAAACATCCTATCTACATCCACTCCATCAGTGTCCTCTGGTCCCAGACTCCCCTATTACAGGAAACATCCTCTCCACATCCACTCTATCTGTGTCCTCTGGTCCCAGACTCCACCACTATAGGAAACATCCTCTCCACATCCACTCTATCTTCGTCCTCTGGTCCCAGACTGCACCACTATAGGAAACATCCTCTCCACATCCACTCTATCTGGGTCCTCAGGGTCCAAGACTCCCCCACTATAGGAAACATCCTCTCCACATCCACTCTATCTGTGTCCTCTTGTCCCAGACTCCAACACTATAGGAAACATCCTCTCCACATCCACTATGCCTGTGTCCTCTGGTCCTAGAGTCCCCCTCTACAGGAAACATCCTCTCCACATCCACGCTATCTGTTATCCTCTGGACCCACACTCCCCCACTACAGGAAACAACCTCTCCTCATCCACTCTATCTATGTCCTCTGGTCCTGGACTGCCACACTACAGGAAACATCCTCTCCACATCCACTCATCTGTGTCCTCTGGTCCTAGACTTCCCCAGTACAGGAAACATCCTGTCCACATCCACTCTATCTGTGTCCTCTGGTCCTAGACTCCCCCACTATAGGAAACATCCTCTCCACATCCACTCTATCTGTGTCCTCTGGTATTGGACTCCCCCACCAGAGGAAACATCCTATCTACATCCACTCCATCTGTGTCCTCCGGTCCTAGACTCCTCAACTATAGGAAAGATGATCTCCACATCCACTCTGTCTGTGTCGTCTGGTCCCAGACTCCACCACTATAGGAAACATCCTCTCCACATCCACTCTATCTGTGTCCTCTGGTCCTACACTCCCCCACTACAGGAAACATCCTCTCCACATCCACTCTATCTGTGTCCTCCGGTCCAAGACTCCCCCACTATAGGAAACATCCTCTCCACATCCACTCTATCAGTGTCCTCTGGTCCCAAACTGCCCCATTACAGGAAACATCCTCTCCACATCCACTCTATCTGTGTCCTCTGGTCCCAGACTCCACCACCATAGGAAACATCCTCTCGACATACACTCTATCAGTGTCCTCTGGTCCCAGACTGCACCACTATAGGAAACATCCTCTCCACATCCACTCTATCTGTGTCCTCCGGTCCTAGACTCCCCCACTATAGGAAACATCCTCTCCACATCCACTCTATCTGTGTCCTTTGGTCCTAGACTCACTTACTACAGGAAACATCCTCTCCACATCCACTCTATCTGTGTCCTCAGGTCCTAGACTCCCACACTACAGGAAACACCCTCTCCACATCGACTCTATTTGTGTCCTCTGGTCCCAGACTCCCCTATTACAGGAAACATCCTCTCCACATCCACTCTATCTGTGTCCTCTGGTCCCAGACTCCATCACTATAGGAAACATCCTCTCCACATCCACTCTATCTGTGTCCTCTGGTCCTAGACTCCGCCACTGTAGGAAACATCCTGTCCCCATCCACTCTATCTGTGTCCTCTGGTCCCAGACTCCCCCACTATAGGAAACATCCTCTCCACATCCACTCTATCTGTGTTCTCTGGACCTAGACTCCCCCACTGCAGGAAACTCCCTCTCCACATCCACTCTATCTGTGTCCTCCGGTCCTAGACTCCCCCACTACAGAAACACCCTCTCCTCATCCATTCTATCTGTGTCCTCTGGTCCCAGACTCCCCCATTACAGGAAACATCCTCTCCACATCCACTCTATCTGTGTCCTCTGGTCCCAGACTCCACCACTATAGGAAACATCCTCTCCACATCCACTCTATCTGTGTCCTCTGGTCCTAGACTCCACCACTATAGGAAACATCCTCTCCACATCCACTCTGTCTGTGTCCTCTGGTCCTAGACTCCCCCACTACAGGAAACACCCTCTCCTCATCCACTCTATCTGTGTCCCCTGGTCCCAGACTCCCCCATTACAGGAAACATCCTCTCCACATCCACTCTATCTGTGTCCTCTGGTTCTAGACTCCCCCACCAGAGGAAACATCCTATCTACATCCACTCTATCTGTGTCCTCTGGTCCTAGACTCCCCCACTATAGGAATCATACTCTGCTCGTCCACTCTATCTGTGTCCTCTGGTCCTAGACTCCCCCACTATAAGAAACATCCTCTCCACATCCACTTTATCTGTTATCCTCTGGACCCAGACTCCACCACTACAGGAAACAACCTCTCCCCATCCACTATATCTAGGTCCTCTGGTCCTAGACTCCCCCACTACATGAAATATCCTCTCCACATCAACTCTATCTGTGTCCTCTGGTCCTAGACTAGCCCACTACAGGAAACATCCTCTCCACATCCACTCTATCTGTGTCCTCTAGTCCTAGACTCCCACACTACAGGAAACATCCTCTCCACATCCACTCTATCTGTGTCCTCTGGTCCTAGACTCCTCAACTATAGGAAAGATGCTCTCCACATCCACTCTGTCTGTGTCGTCTGGTCCCAGACTCCACCACTATAGGAAACATCCTCTCCACATCCACTCTATCTGTGTCCTCAGGGTCCAAGACTCCCCCACTATAGGAAACACCCTCTCCGCATCCACTCTATCTGTGTCCTCTAGTCCTAGACTCCCCCACTATAGGAAACATCCTCTCCACATCCACTCTATCGGTGTCCTCTAGTCCTAGACTCCCCCACTATAGGAAACATCCTCTCCACATCCACTTTATCTGTGTCCTCTAGTACTAGACTCCCCCACTATAGGAAACACCCTCTCCACATCCACTCTATCTGTGTCCTCTGGTCCTGGACTCCCCCACTATAGGAAACATCCTGTCCACATCCACTCTATCTGTGTCCTCTGGTCCCAGACTCCCCCATTACAGGAAACATCCTCTCCACATCCACTCTATCTGTGTCCTCTGGTCCCAGACTCCACCACCATAGGAAACATCCTCTCGACATCCACTCTATCAGTGTCCTCTGGTCCCAGACTGCACCACTATAGGAAACATCCTCTCCACATCCACTCTATCTGTGTCCTCTGGTCCTAGACCACCACTATAGGAAACATCCTCTCCACATCCACTCTATCTGTGTCCTTTGGTCCTAATCTCCCTCACTACAGGAAACATCCTCTCCACCTCCACTCTATCTATGTCCTCTGGTCCTAGACTCCCCCACTACAGGAAACATCCTCTCCACATCCACTTTAACTGTGTCCTCTTGTCCTAGACTCCCCCACTACAGGAAACATCCTCTCCTCATCCACTCTATCTGTGTCCTCTGGTCCTAGACTCCCCCACTACAGGAAACATCCTCTCCACATCCACTCTATCTGTGTCCTCTGGTCCTAGACTCCCCCACTATAGGAAACATCTTCTCCTCATCCACTCTATCTGTGTCCTCTGGTCCTAGACTCCCCCACTATAGGAAACATCCTCTCCACATCCACTCTATCTGTGTCCTCTGGTCCCAGACTCCACCACTATAGGAAACATCCTCTCCACATCCACTATGCCTGTGTCCACTGGTCCTAGACTCCCCCTCTACAGGAAACATCCTCTCCACATCCACTCTATCTGTTATCCTCTGGACCGAGACCCCCACTACAGGAAACAACCTCTCCTCATCCACTCCATCTATGTCCTCTGGTCCTAGACTCCCACACTACAGGAAACATCCTCTCCACATCCAATCTATCTGTGTCCTCTGGTCCTAGACATCCCCAGTACAGGAAACATCCTCTCCACATCCACTCTATCTGTGTCCTCCGGTCCTAGACTCCTCAACTATAGGAAAGATGCTCTCCACATCCACTCTGTCTGTGTCGTCTGGTCCCAGTCTCCACCACTATAGGAAACATCCTCTCCACATCCACTCTATCTGTGTCCTCTGGTCCCAGACTGCACCACTATAGGAAACATCCTCTCCACATCCACTCTATCTGTGTCCTCCGTTCCTAGACTCCCCCACTATAGGAAACGTCCTCTCCACATCCACTCTATCTGTGTCCTTTGGCCCTAGACTCCCTCACTACAGGAAACATCCTCTCCACATCCACTCTATCTGTGTCCTCTGGTCCTAGACTCCCCCACTACAGGAAACACCCTCTCCACATCGAATCTATCTGTGTCCTCTGGTCCTAGACTCCCCCACTATAGGAAACATCCTCTCCACATCCACTCTATTTGTGTCCTCTGGTCCCAGACTCCCCCATTACAGGAAACATCCTCTCCACATCCACTCTATCTGTGTCCTCTGGTCCTAGACTCCGCCACTGTAGGAAACATCCTGTCCACATCCACTCTATCTGTGTCCTCTGGTCCCAGACTCCCCCACTATAGGAAACATCCTCTCCACATCCACTCTATCTGTGTCCTCTGGTCCTAGATTCCACCACTATAGGAAACATCCTCTCCACATCCACTCTGTCTGTGTCCTCTGGTCCTAGACTCCCCCACTACAGGAAACACCCTCTCCTCATCCACTCTATCTGTGTCCCCTGGTCCCAGACTCCCCCATTACAGGAAACATCCTCTCCACATCCACTCTATCTGTGTCCTCTGGTTCTAGACTC
The DNA here is from genome assembly GCF_030144855.1 of Hypanus sabinus. Lineage (NCBI taxonomy): Eukaryota > Metazoa > Chordata > Chondrichthyes > Myliobatiformes > Dasyatidae > Hypanus > Hypanus sabinus. The sequence continues at coordinate 37,312 of NW_026780165.1, read as the reverse complement.
CCCCACCAGAGGAAACATCCTATCTACATCCACTCTATCTGTGTCCTCTGGTCCTAGACTCCCCCACTATAGGAATCATACTCTGCTCGTCCACTCTATCTGTGTCCTCTGGTCCTAGACTCCCCCACTATAAGAAACATCCTCTCCACATCCACTTTATCTGTTATCCTCTGGACCCAGACTCCACCACTACAGGAAACAACCTCTCCCCATCCACTATATCTAGGTCCTCTGGTCCTAGACTCCCCCACTACATGAAATATCCTCTCCACATCAACTCTATCTGTGTCCTCTGGTCCTAGACTAGCCCACTACAGGAAACATCCTCTCCACATCCACTCTATCTGTGTCCTCTAGTCCTAGACTCCCACACTACAGGAAACATCCTCTCCACATCCACTCTATCTGTGTCCTCTGGTCCTAGACTCCTCAACTATAGGAAAGATGCTCTCCACATCCACTCTGTCTGTGTCGTCTGGTCCCAGACTCCACCACTATAGGAAACATCCTCTCCACATCCACTCTATCTGTTTCCCCTGGTCCCAGACTCCCCCATTACAGGAAACATCCTCTCCACATCCACTCTATCTGTGTCCTCTGATTCTAGACTCCACCACCAGAGGAAACATCCTATCTACATCCACTCCATCAGTGTCCTCTGGTCCCAGACTCCCCTATTACAGGAAACATCCTCTCCACATCCACTCTATCTGTGTCCTCTGGTCCCAGACTCCACCACTATAGGAAACATCCTCTCCACATCCACTCTATCTTTGTCCTCTGGTCCCAGACTGCACCACTATAGGAAACATCCTCTCCACATCCACTCTATCTGGGTCCTCAGGGTCCAAGACTCCCCCACTATAGGAAACATCCTCTCCACATCCACTCTATCTGTGTCCTCTTGTCCCAGACTCCACCACTATAGGAAACATCCTCTCCACATCCACTATGCCTGTGTCCTCTGGTCCTAGAGTCCCCCTCTACAGGAAACATCCTCTCCACATCCACGCTATCTGTTATCCTCTGGACCCACACTCCCCCACTACAGGAAACAACCTCTCCTCATCCACTCTATCTATGTCCTCTGGTCCTGGACTGCCACACTACAGGAAACATCCTCTCCACATCCACTCTATCTGTGTCCTCTGGTCCTAGACTCCCCCACTATAGGAAACATCCTCTCCACATCCACTCTATCTGTGTCCTCTGGTATTGGACTCCCCCACCAGAGGAAACATCCTATCTACATCCACTCCATCTGTGTCCTCCGGTCCTAGACTCCTCAACTATAGGAAAGATGATCTCCACATCCACTCTGTCTGTGTCGTCTGGTCCCAGACTCCACCACCATAGGAAACATCCTCTCGACATACACTCTATCAGTGTCCTCTGGTCCCAGACTGCACCACTATAGGAAACATCCTCTCCACATCCACTCTATCTGTGTCCTCCGGTCCTAGACTCCCCCACTATAGGAAACATCCTCTCCACATCCACTCTATCTGTGTCCTTTGGTCCTAGACTCACTTACTACAGGAAACATCCTCTCCACATCCACTCTATCTGTGTCCTCTGGTCCTAGACTCCCCCACTACAGGAAACACCCTCTCCACATCGACTCTATTTGTGTCCTCTGGTCCCAGACTCCCCCATTACAGGAAACATCCTCTCCACATCCACTCTATCTGTGTCCTCTGGTCCCAGACTCCATCACTATAGGAAACATCCTCTCCACATCCACTCTATCTGTGTCCTCTGGACCTAGACTCCGCCACTGTAGGAAACATCCTGTCCCCATCCACTCTATCTGTGTCCTCTGGTCCCAGACTCCCCCACTATAGGAAACATCCTCTCCACATCCACTCTATCTGTGTTCTCTGGACCTAGACTCCCCCACTGCAGGAAACTCCCCCTCCACATCCACTCTATCTGTGTCCTCCGGTCCTAGACTCCCCCACTACAGAAACACCCTCTCCTCATCCATTCTATCTGTGTCCTCTGGTCCCAGACTCCCCCATTACAGGAAACATCCTCTCCACATCCACTCTATCTGTGTCCTCTGGTCCCAGACTCCACCACTATAGGAAACATCCTCTCCACATCCACTCTATCTGTGTCCTCTGGTCCTAGACTCCACCACTATAGGAAACATCCTCTCCACATCCACTCTGTCTGTGTCCTCTGGTCCTAGACTCCCCCACTACAGGAAACACCCTCTCCTCATCCACTCTATCTGTGTCCCCTGGTCCCAGACTCCCCCATTACAGGAAACATCCTCTCCACATCCACTCTATCTGTGTCCTCTGGTTCTAGACTCCCCCACCAGAGGAAACATCCTATCTACATCCACTCCATCAGTGCCCTCTGGTCCCAGACTCCCCTATTACAGGAAACATCCTCTCCACATCGACTCTATCTGTGTCCTCTGGTCCCAGACTCCACCACTATAGGAAACATCCTCTCCACATCCACTCTATCTGTGTCCTCTGGTCCCAGACTGCACCACTATAGGAAACATCCTCTCCACATCCACTCTATCTGTGTCCTCAGGGTCCAAGACTCCCCCACTATAGGAAACATCCTCTCCACATCCACTCTATCTGTGTCCTCTGGTCCCAGACTCCCCCATTACAGGAAACATCCTCTCCACATCCACTCTATCTGTGTCCTCTGGTCCCAGACTCCACCACCATAGGAAACATCCTCTCCACATCCACTCTATCTGTCCTCTGGTCCTAGACTCCCCCACTATAGGAAACATCCTCTCCACATCCACTCTATCTGTGTCCCCCGGTCCTAGACGCCCCCACTACAGGAAACATCCTCTCCACATCCACTCTATCTGTGTCCCCCGGTCCTAGACTCCCCCACTATAGGAAACATCCTCTCCACATCCACTCTATCTGTGTCCTCTGGTCCTAGACTCCCCCATGATCGGAAACATCGTCTCCACATCCACTCTATCTGTGTCCTCTGGTCCCAGACTCCACCACTATAGGAAACATCCTCTCCACATCCACTATGCCTGTGTCCTCTGGTCCTAGAGTCCCCCTCTACAGGAAACATCCACTCCACATCCACTCTATCTGTTATCCTCTGGACCCAGACTCCCCCACTACAGGAAACAACCCCTCCTCATCCACTCTATCTGTGTCCTCTGGTCCTACACTCCCCCACTACAGGAAACATCCTCTCCACATCCACTCTATCTGTTATCCTCTGGACCCAGACTCCCCCACTACAGGAAACAACCTCTCCTCATCCACTCTATCTATGTCCTCTGGTCCTGGACTCCCACACTACAGGAAACATCCTCTCCACATCCACTCTATCTGTGTCCTCTGGTCCTAGACTCCCCCACTATAGGAAACATCCTCTCCACATCCACTCTATCTGTGTCCTCTGGTATTGGACTCCCCCACCAGAGGAAACATCCTATCTACATCCACTCCATCTGTGTCCTCCGGTCCTAGACTCCTCAACTATAGGAAAGATGCTCTCCACATCCACTCTGTCTGTGTCGTCTGGTCCCAGACCACCACTATAGGAAACATCCTCTCCACATCCACTCTATCTGTGTCCTCTGGTCCTACACTCCCCCACTACTGGAAACATCCTCTCCACATCCACTCTATCTGTGTCCTCCGGTCCAAGACTCCCCCACTATAGGAAACATCCTCTCCACATCCACTCTATCAGTGTCCTCTGGTCCCAGACTGCCCCATTACAGGAAACATCCTCTCCACATCCACTCTATCTGTGTCCTCTGGTCCCAGACTCCACCACCATAGGAAACATCCTCTCGACATACACTCTATCAGTGTCCTCTGGTCCCAGACTGCACCACTATAGGAAACATCCTCTCCACATCCACTCTATCTGTGTTCTCCGGTCCTACACTCCCCCACTATAGGAAACGTCCTCTCCACATCCACTCTATCTGTGTCCTCTGGTCCGAGACGCCCCCACTACAGGAAACACCCTCTCCACATCGACTCTATTTGTGTCCTCTGGTCCCAGACTCCCCCATTACAGGAAACATCCTCTCCACATCCACTCTATCTATGTCCTCTGGTCCTAGACTCCCCCACTATAGGAAACATCCTCTCCACATCCACTCTATTTGTGTCCTCTGGTCCCAGACTCCCCCATTACAGGAAACATCCTCTCCACATCCACTCTATCTGTGTCCTCTGGTCCTAGACTCCCCCACTGCAGGAAACTCCCTCTCCACATCGACTCTATTTGTGTCCTCTGGTCCCAGACTCCCCCATTACAGGAAACATCCTCTCCACATCCACTCTATCTGTGTCCTCTGGTCCCAGACTCCATCACTATAGGAAACATCCTCTCCACATCCACTCTATCTGTGTCCTCTGGTCCTAGACTCCGCCACTGTAGGAAACATCCTGTCCCCATCCACTCTATCTGTGTCCTCTGGTCCCAGACTCCCCCACTATAGGAAACATCCTCTCCACATCCACTCTATCTGTGTTCTCTGGACCTAGACTCCCCCACTGCAGGAAACTCCCTCTCCACATCCACTCTATCTGTGTCCTCCGGTCCTAGACTCCCCCACTACAGAAACACCCTCTCCTCATCCATTCTATCTGTGTCCTCTGGTCCCAGACTCCCCCATTACAGGAAACATCCTCTCCACATCCACTCTATCTGTGTCCTCTGGTCCCAGACTCCACCACTATAGGAAACATCCTCTCCACATCCACTCTATCTGTGTCCTCTGGTCCTAGACTCCACCACTATAGGAAACATCCTCTCCACATCCACTCTGTCTGTGTCCTCTGGTCCTAGACTCCCCCACTACAGGAAACACCCTCTCCTCATCCACTCTATCTGTGTCCCCTGGTCCCAGACTCCCCCATTACAGGAAACATCCTCTCCACATCCACTCTATCTGTGTCCTCTGGTTCTAGACTCCCCCACCAGAGGAAACATCCTATCTACATCCACTCCATCAGTGCCCTCTGGTCCCAGACTCCCCTATTACAGGAAACATCCTCTCCACATCCACTCTATCTGTGTCCTCTGGTCCCAGACTCCACCACTATAGGAAAAATCCTCTCCACATCCACTCTATCTGTGTCCTCTGGTCCCAGACTGCACCACTATAGGAAACATCCTCTCCACATCCACTCTATCTGTGTCCTCAGGGTCCCAGACTCCCCCATTACAGGAAACATCCTCCCCACATCCACTCTATCTGTGTCCTCTGGTCCCAGACTCCACCACCATAGGAAACATCCTCTCCACATCCACTCTATCTGTCCTCTGGTCCTAGACTCCCCCACTATAGGAAACATCCTCTCCACATCCACTCTATCTGTGTCCCCCGGTCCTAGACGCCCCCACTACAGGAAACATCCTCTCCACATCCACTCTATCTGTGTCCCCCGGTCCTAGACTCCCCCACTATAGGAAACATCCTCTCCACATCCACTCTATCTGTGTCCTCTGGTCCTAGACTCCCCCATGATCGGAAACATCGTCTCCACATCCACTCTATCTGTGTCCTCTGGTCCCAGACTCCACCACTATAGGAAACATCCTCTCCACATCCACTATGCCTGTGTCCTCTGGTCCTAGAGTCCCCCTCTACAGGAAACATCCACTCCACATCCACTCTATCTGTTATCCTCTGGACCCAGACTCCCCCACTACAGGAAACAACCCCTCCTCATCCACTCTATCTGTGTCCTCTGGTCCTACACTCCCCCACTACAGGAAACATCCTCTCCACATCCACTCTATCTGTTATCCTCTGGACCCAGACTCCCCCACTACAGGAAACAACCTCTCCTCATCCACTCTATCTATGTCCTCTGGTCCTGGACTCCCACACTACAGGAAACATCCTCTCCACATCCACTCTATCTGTGTCCTCTGGTCCTAGACTCCCCCACTATAGGAAACATCCTCTCCACATCCACTCTATCTGTGTCCTCTGGTATTGGACTCCCCCACCAGAGGAAACATCCTATCTACATCCACTCCATCTGTGTCCTCCGGTCCTAGACTCCTCAACTATAGGAAAGATGCTCTCCACATCCACTCTGTCTGTGTCGTCTGGTCCCAGACTCCACCACTATAGGAAACATCCTCTCCACATCCACTCTATCTGTGTCCTCTGGTCCTACACTCCCCCACTACTGGAAACATCCTCTCCACATCCACTCTATCTGTGTCCCCCGGTCCTAGACGCCCCCACTACAGGAAACATCCTCTCCACATCCACTCTATCTGTGTCCCCCGGTCCTAGACTCCCCCACTATAGGAAACATCCTCTCCACATCCACTCTATCTGTGTCCTCTGGTCCTAGACTCCCCCATGATCGGAAACATCGTCTCCACATCCACTCTATCTGTGTCCTCTGGTCCCAGACTCCACCACTATAGGAAACATCCTCTCCACATCCACTATGCCTGTGTCCTCTGGTCCTAGAGTCCCCCTCTACAGGAAACATCCACTCCACATCCACTCTATCTGTTATCCTCTGGACCCAGACTCCCCCACTACAGGAAACAACCCCTCCTCATCCACTCTATCTGTGTCCTCTGGTCCTACACTCCCCCACTACAGGAAACATCCTCTCCACATCCACTCTATCTGTTATCCTCTGGACCCAGACTCCCCCACTACAGGAAACAACCTCTCCTCATCCACTCTATCTATGTCCTCTGGTCCTGGACTCCCACACTACAGGAAACATCCTCTCCACATCCACTCTATCTGTGTCCTCTGGTCCTAGACTCCCCCACTATAGGAAACATCCTCTCCACATCCACTCTATCTGTGTCCTCTGGTATTGGACTCCCCCACCAGAGGAAACATCCTATCTACATCCACTCCATCTGTGTCCTCCGGTCCTAGACTCCTCAACTATAGGAAAGATGCTCTCCACATCCACTCTGTCTGTGTCGTCTGGTCCCAGACTCCACCACTATAGGAAACATCCTCTCCACATCCACTCTATCTGTGTCCTCTGGTCCTACACTCCCCCACTACTGGAAACATCCTCTCCACATCCACTCTATCTGTGTCCTCCGGTCCAAGACTCCCCCACTATAGGAAACATCCTCACCACATCCACTCTATCAGTGTCCTCTGGTCCCAGACTGCCCCATTACAGGAAACATCCTCTCCACATCCACTCTATCTGTGTCCTCTGGTCCCAGACTCCACCACCATAGGAAACATCCTCTCGACATACACTCTATCAGTGTCCTCTGGTCCCAGACTGCACCACTATAGGAAACATCCTCTCCACATCCACTCTATCTGTGTTCTCCGGTCCTACACTCCCCCACTATAGGAAACGTCCTCTCCACATCCACTCTATCTGTGTCCTCTGGTCCGAGACGCCCCCACTACAGGAAACACCCTCTCCACATCGACTCTATTTGTGTCCTCTGGTCCCAGACTCCCCCATTACAGGAAACATCCTCTCCACATCCACTCTATCTGTGTCCTCTGGTCCCAGACTCCACCACCATAGGAAACATCCTCTCGACATCCACTCTATCAGTGTCCTCTGGTCCCAGACTGCACCACTATAGGAAACATCCTCTCCACATCCACTCTATCTGTGTCCTCTGGTCCTAGACCACCACTATAGGAAACATCCTCTCCACATCCACTCTATCTGTGTCCTTTGGTCCTAATCTCCCTCACTACAGGAAACATCCTCTCCACCTCCACTCTATCTATGTCCTCTGGTCCTAGACTCCCCCACTATAGGAAACATCCTCTCCACATCCACTCTATTTGTGTCCTCTGGTCCCAGACTCCCCCATTACAGGAAACATCCTCTCCACATCCACTCTATCTGTGTCCTCTGGTCCTAGACTCCCCCACTGCAGGAAACTCCCTCTCCACATCCACTCTATCTGTGTCCTCCGGTCCTAGACTCCCCCTCTACAGGAAACACCCTCTCCTCATCCACTCTATCTGTGTCCCCTGGTCCCAGACTCCCCGATTACAGGAAACATCCTCTCCACATCCACTCTATCTGTGTCCTCTGGTTCTAGACTCCACCACCAGAGGAAACATCCTATCTACATCCACTCCATCAGTGTCCTCTGGTCCCAGACTCCCCTATTACAGGAAACATCCTCTCCACATCCACTCTATCTGTGTCCTCTGGTCCCAGACTCCACCACTATAGGAAACATCCTCTCCACATCCACTCTATCTTTGTCCTCTGGTCCCAGACTGCACCACTATAGGAAACATCCTCTCCACATCCACTCTATCTGGGTCCTCAGGGTCCAAGACTCCCCCACTATAGGAAACATCCTCTCCACATCCACTCTATCTGTGTCCTCTTGTCCCAGACTCCACCACTATAGGAAACATCCTCTCCACATCCACTATGCCTGTGTCCTCTGGTCCTAGAGTCCCCCTCTACAGGAAACATCCTCTCCACATCCACGCTATCTGTTATCCTCTGGACCCACACTCCCCCACTACAGGAAACAACCTCTCCTCATCCACTCTATCTATGTCCTCTGGTCCTGGACTGCCACACTACAGGAAACATCCTCTCCACATCCACTCATCTGTGTCCTCTGGTCCTAGACTTCCCCAGTACAGGAAACATCCTGTCCACATCCACTCTATCTGTGTCCTCTGGTCCTAGACTCCCCCACTATAGGAAACATCCTCTCCACATCCACTCTATCTGTGTCCTCTGGTATTGGACTCCCCCACCAGAGGAAACATCCTATCTACATCCACTCCATCTGTGTCCTCCGGTCCTAGACTCCTCAACTATAGGAAAGATGATCTCCACATCCACTCTGTCTGTGTCGTCTGGTCCCAGACTCCACCACTATAGGAAACATCCTCTCCACATCCACTCTATCTGTGTCCTCTGGTCCTACACTCCCCCACTACAGGAAACATCCTCTCCACATCCACTCTATCTGTGTCCTCCGGTCCAAGACTCCCCCACTATAGGAAACATCCTCTCCACATCGACTCTATCAGTGTCCTCTGGTCCCAGACTGCCCCATTACAGGAAACATCCTCTCCACATCCACTCTATCTGTGTCCTCTGGTCCCAGACTCCACCACCATAGGAAACATCCTCTCGACATACACTCTATCAGTGTCCTCTGGTCCCAGACTGCACCACTATAGGAAACATCCTCTCCACATCCACTCTATCTGTGTCCTCCGGTCCTAGACTCCCCCACTATAGGAAACATCCTCTCCACATCCACTCTATCTGTGTCCTTTGGTCCTAGACTCACTTACTACAGGAAACATCCTCTCCACATCCACTCTATCTGTGTCCTCTGGTCCTAGACTCCCCCACTACAGGAAACACCCTCTCCACATCGACTCTATTTGTGTCCTCTGGTCCCAGACTCCCCCATTACAGGAAACATCCTCTCCACATCCACTCTATCTGTGTCCTCTGGTCCCAGACTCCATCACTATAGGAAACATCCTCTCCACATCCACTCTATCTGTGTCCTCTGGTCCTAGACTCCGCCACTGTAGGAAACATCCTGTCCCCATCCACTCTATCTGTGTCCTCTGGTCCCAGACTCCCCCACTATAGGAAACATCCTCTCCACATCCACTCTATCTGTGTTCTCTGGACCTAGACTCCCCCACTGCAGGAAACTCCCTCTCCACATCCACTCTATCTGTGTCCTCCGGTCCTAGACTCCCCCACTACAGAAACACCCTCTCCTCATCCATTCTATCTGTGTCCTCTGGTCCCAGACTCCCCCATTACAGGAAACATCCTCTCCACATCCACTCTATCTGTGTCCTCTGGTCCCAGACTCCACCACTATAGGAAACATCGTCTCCACATCCACTCTATCTGTGTCCTCTGGTCCCAGACTGCACCACTATAGGAAACATCCTCTCCACATCCACTCTATCTGTGTCCTCAGGGTCCAAGACTCCCCCACTATAGGAAACATCCTCTCCACATCCACTCTATCTGTGTCCTCTGGTCCCAGACTCCCCCATTACAGGAAACATCCTCTCCACATCCACTCTATCTGTGTCCTCTGGTCCCAGACTCCACCACCATAGGAAACATCCTCTCCACATCCACTCTATCTGTCCTCTGGTCCTAGACTCCCCCACTATAGGAAACATTCTCTCCACATCCACTCTATCTGTGTCCCCCGGTCCTAGACGCCCCCACTACAGGAAACATCCTCTCCACATCCACTCTATCTGTGTCCCCCGGTCCTAGACTCCCCCACTATAGGAAACATCCTCTCCACATCCACTCTATCTGTGTCCTCTGGTCCTAGACTCCCCCATGATCGGAAACATCATCTCCACATCCACTCTATCTGTGTCCTCTGGTCCCAGACTCCACCACTATAGGAAACATCCTCTCCACATCCACTATGCCTGTGTCCTCTGGTCCTAGAGTCCCCCTCTACAGGAAACATCCACTCCACATCCACTCTATCTGTTATCCTCTGGACCCAGACTCCCCCACTACAGGAAACAACCCCTCCTCATCCACTCTATCTGTGTCCTCTGGTCCTACACTCCCCCACTACAGGAAACATCCTCTCCACATCCACTCTATCTGTGTTCTCCGGTCCTACACTCCCCCACTATAGGAAACGTCCTCTCCACATCCACTCTATCTGTGTCCTCTGGTCCGAGACGCCCCCACTACAGGAAACACCCTCTCCACATCGACTCTATTTGTGTCCTCTGGTCCCAGACTCCCCCATTACAGGAAACATCCTCTCCACATCCACTCTATCTGTGTCCTCTGGTCCCAGACTCCACCACCATAGGAAACATCCTCTCGACATCCACTCTATCAGTGTCCTCTGGTCCCAGACTGCACCACTATAGGAAACATCCTCTCCACATCCACTCTATCTGTGTCCTCTGGTCCTAGACCACCACTATAGGAAACATCCTCTCCACATCCACTCTATCTGTGTCCTTTGGTCCTAATCTCCCTCACTACAGGAAACATCCTCTCCACCTCCACTCTATCTATGTCCTCTGGTCCTAGACTCCCCCACTATAGGAAACATCCTCTCCACATCCACTCTATTTGTGTCCTCTGGTCCCAGACTCCCCCATTACAGGAAACATCCTCTCCACATCCACTCTATCTGTGTCCTCTGGTCCTAGACTCCCCCACTGCAGGAAACTCCCTCTCCACATCCACTCTATCTGTGTCCTCCGGTCCTCGACTCCCCCTCTACAGGAAACACCCTCTCCTCATCCACTCTATCTGTGTCCCCTGGTCCCAGACTCCCCCATTACAGGAAACATCCTCTCCACATCCACTCTATCTGTGTCCTCTGGTTCTAGACTCCACCACCAGAGGAAACATCCTATCTACATCCACTCCATCAGTGTCCTCTGGTCCCAGACTCCCCTATTACAGGAAACATCCTCTCCACATCCACTCTATCTGTGTCCTCTGGTCCCAGACTCCACCACTATAGGAAACATCCTCTCCACATCCACTCTATCTTTGTCCTCTGGTCCCAGACTGCACCACTATAGGAAACATCCTCTCCACATCCACTCTATCTGGGTCCTCAGGGTCCAAGACTCCCCCACTATAGGAAACATCCTCTCCACATCCACTCTATCTGTGTCCTCTTGTCCCAGACTCCACCACTATAGGAAACATCCTCTCCACATCCACTATGCCTGTGTCCTCTGGTCCTAGAGTCCCCCTCTACAGGAAACATCCTCTCCACATCCACGCTATCTGTTATCCTCTGGACCCACACTCCCCCACTACAGGAAACAACCTCTCCTCATCCACTCTATCTATGTCCTCTGGTCCTGGACTGCCACACTACAGGAAACATCCTCTCCACATCCACTCATCTGTGTCCTCTGGTCCTAGACTTCCCCAGTACAGGAAACATCCTGTCCACATCCACTCTATCTGTGTCCTCTGGTCCTAGACTCCCCCACTATAGGAAACATCCTCTCCACATCCACTCTATCTGTGTCCTCTGGTATTGGACTCCCCCACCAGAGGAAACATCCTATCTACATCCACTCCATCTGTGTCCTCCGGTCCTAGACTCCTCAACTATAGGAAAGATGATCTCCACATCCACTCTGTCTGTGTCGTCTGGTCCCAGACTCCACCACTATAGGAAACATCCTCTCCACATCCACTCTATCTGTGTCCTCTGGTCCTACACTCCCCCACTACAGGAAACATCCTCTCCACATCCACTCTATCTGTGTCCTCCGGTCCAAGACTCCCCCACTATAGGAAACATCCTCTCCACATCGACTATATCAGTGTCCTCTGGTCCCAGACTGCCCCATTACAGGAAACATCCTCTCCACATCCACTCTATCTGTGTCCTCTGGTCCCAGACTCCACCACCATAGGAAACATCCTCTCGACATACACTCTATCAGTGTCCTCTGGTCCCAGACTGCACCACTATAGGAAACATCCTCTCCACATCCACTCTATCTGTGTCCTCCGGTCCTAGACTCCCCCACTACAGAAACACCCTCTCCTCATCCATTCTATCTGTGTCCTCTGGTCCCAGACTCCCCCATTACAGGAAACATCCTCTCCACATCCACTCTATCTGTGTCCTCTGGTCCCAGACTCCACCACTATAGGAAACATCCTCTCCACATCCACTCTATCTGTGTCCTCTGGTCCCAGACTGCACCACTATAGGAAACATCCTCTCCACATCCACTCTATCTGTGTCCTCAGGGTCCAAGACTCCCCCACTATAGGAAACATCCTCTCCACATCCACTCTATCTGTGTCCTCTGGTCCCAGACTCCCCCATTACAGGAAACATCCTCTCCACATCCACTCTATCTGTGTCCTCTGGTCCCAGACTCCACCACCATAGGAAACATCCTCTCCACATCCACTCTATCTGTCCTCTGGTCCTAGACTCCCCCACTATAGGAAACATCCTCTCCACATCCACTCTATCTGTGTCCCCCGGTCCTAGACGCCCCCACTACAGGAAACATCCTCTCCACATCCACTCTATCTGTGTCCCCCGGTCCTAGACTCCCCCACTATAGGAAACATCCTCTCCACATCCACTCTATCTGTGTCCTCTGGTCCTAGACTCCCCCATGATCGGAAACATCGTCTCCACATCCACTCTATCTGTGTCCTCTGGTCCCAGACTCCACCACTATAGGAAACATCCTCTCCACATCCACTATGCCTGTGTCCTCTGGTCCTAGAGTCCCCCTCTACAGGAAACATCCACTCCACATCCACTCTATCTGTTATCCTCTGGACCCAGACTCCCCCACTACAGGAAACAACCCCTCCTCATCCACTCTATCTGTGTCCTCTGGTCCTACACTCCCCCACTACAGGAAACATCCTCTCCACATCCACTCTATCTGTTATCCTCTGGACCCAGACTCCCCCACTACAGGAAACAACCTCTCCTCATCCACTCTATCTATGTCCTCTGGTCCTGGACTCCCACACTACAGGAAACATCCTCTCCACATCCACTCTATCTGTGTCCTCTGGTCCTAGACTCCCCCACTATAGAAAACATCCTCTCCACATCCACTCTATCTGTGTCCTCTGGTATTGGACTCCCCCACCAGAGGAAACATCCTATCTACATCCACTCCATCTGTGTCCTCCGGTCCTAGACTCCTCAACTATAGGAAAGATGCTCTCCACATCCACTCTGTCTGTGTCGTCTGGTCCCAGACTCCACCACTATAGGAAACATCCTCTCCACATCCACTCTATCTGTGTCCTCTGGTCCTACACTCCCCCACTACTGGAAACATCCTCTCCACATCCACTCTATCTGTGTCCTCCGGTCCAAGACTCCCCCACTATAGGAAACATCCTCTCCACATCCACTCTATGAGTGTCCTCTGGTCCCAGACTGCCCCATTACAGGAAACATCCTCTCCACATCCACTCTATCTGTGTCCTCTGGTCCCAGACTCCACCACCATAGGAAACATCCTCTCGACATACACTCTATCAGTGTCCTCTGGTCCCAGACTGCACCACTATAGGAAACATCCTCTCCACATCCACTCTATCTGTGTTCTCCGGTCCTACACTCCCCCACTATAGGAAACGTCCTCTCCACATCCACTCTATCTGTGTCCTCTGGTCCGAGACGCCCCAACTACAGGAAACACCCTCTCCACATCGACTCTATTTGTGTCCTCTGGTCCCAGACTCCCCCATTACAGGAAACATCCTCTCCACATCCACTCTATCTGTGTCCTCTGGTCCCAGACTCCACCACCATAGGAAACATCCTCTCGACATCCACTCTATCAGTGTCCTCTGGTCCCAGACTGCACCACTATAGGAAACATCCTCTCCACATCCACTCTATCTGTGTCCTCTGGTCCTAGACCACCACTATAGGAAACATCCTCTCCACATCCACTCTATCTGTGTCCTTTGGTCCTAATCTCCCTCACTACAGGAAACATCCTCTCCACCTCCACTCTATCTATGTCCTCTGGTCCTAGACTCCCCCACTACAGGAAACATCCTCTCCACATCCACTTTAACTGTGTCCTCTTGTCCTAGACTCCCCCACTACAGGAAACATCCTCTCCTCATCCACTCTATCTGTGTCCTCTGGTCCTAGACTCGCCCACTACAGGAAACATCCTCTCCACATCCACTCTATCTGTGTCCTCTGGTCCTAGACTCCCCCACTATAGGAAACATCTACTCCTCATCCACTCTATCTGTGTCCTCTGGTCCTAGACTCCCCCACTATAGGAAACATCCTCTCCACATCCACTCTATCTGTGTCCTCTGGTCCCAGACTCCACCACTATAGGAAACATCCTCTCCACATCCACTATGCCTGTGTCCACTGGTCCTAGACTCCCCCTCTACAGGAAACATCCTCTCCACATCCACTCTATCTGTTATCCTCTGGACCGAGACCCCCCACTGCAGGAAACAACCTCTCCTCATCCACTCTATCTATGTCCTCTGGTCCTAGACTCCCACACTACAGGAAACATTCTCTCCACATCCAATCTATCTGTGTCCTCTGGTCCTAGACATCCCCAGTACAGGAAACATCCTCTCCACATCCACTCTATCTGTGTCCTCCGGTCCTAGACTCCTCAACTATAGGAAAGATGCTCTCCACATCCACTCTGTCTGTGTCGTCTGGTCCCAGTCTCCACCACTATAGGAAACATCCTCTCCACATCCACTCTATCTGTGTCCTCTGGTCCCAGACTGCACCACTATAGGAAACATCCTCTCCACATCCACTCTATCTGTGTCCTCTGGTCCCAGACTGCACCACTATAGGAAACATCCTCTCCACATCCACTCTATCTGTGTCCTCTGGTCCTAGACTCCGCAACTGTAGGAAACATCCTGTCCACATCCACTCTATCTGTGTCCTCTGGCCCCAGACTCCCCCACTATAGGAAACATCCTCTCCACATCCACTCTATTTGTGGTCCCAGACTCCCCCATTACAGGAAACATCCTCTCCACATCCACTCTATCTGTGTCCTCTGGTCCTAGACTCCCCCACTGCAGGAAACTCCCTCTCCACATCCACTCTATCTGTGTCCTCCGGTCCTAGACTCCCCCTCTACAGGAAACACCCTCTCCTCATCCACTCTATCTGTGTCCCCTGGTCCCAGACTCCCCCATTACAGGAAACATCCTCTCCACATCCACTCTATCTGTGTCCTCTGGTTCTAGACTCCACCACCAGAGGAAACATCCTATCTACATCCACTCCATCAGTGTCCTCTGGTCCCAGACTCCCCTATTACAGGAAACATCCTCTCCACATTCACTCTATCTGTGTCCTCTGGTCCCAGACTCCACCACTATAGGAAACATCCTCTCCACATCCACTCTATCTTTGTCCTCTGGTCCCAGACTGCACCACTATAGGAAACATCCTCTCCACATCCACTCTATCTGGGTCCTCAGGGTCCAAGACTCCCCCACTATAGGAAACATCCTCTCCACATCCACTCTATCTGTGTCCTCTTGTCCCAGACTCCACCACTATAGGAAACATCCTCTCCACATCCACTATGCCTGTGTCCTCTGGTCCTAGAGTCCCCCTCTACAGGAAACATCCTCTCCACATCCACGCTATCTGTTATCCTCTGGACCCACACTCCCCCACTACAGGAAACAACCTCTCCTCATCCACTCTATCTATGTCCTCTGGTCCTGGACTGCCACACTACAGGAAACATCCTCTCCACATCCACTCATCTGTGTCCTCTGGTCCTAGACTTCCCCAGTACAGGAAACATCCTGTCCACATCCACTCTATCTGTGTCCTCTGGTCCTAGACTCCCCCACTATAGGAAACATCCTCTCCACATCCACTCTATCTGTGTCCTCTGGTCCTACACTCCCCCACTATAGGAAACATCCTCTCCATATCCACTCTGTCTGTGTCCTCTGGTCCTACACTCCCCCACTATAGGAAACATCCTCTCCACATCCACTCCATCTGTGTCCTCCGGTCCTAGACTCCTCAACTATAGGAAAGATGCTCTCCACATCCACTCTGTCTGTGTCGTCTGGTCCCAGACTCCACCACTATAGGAAACATCCTCTCCACATCCACTCTATCTGTGTCCTCTGGTCCTACCCTCCCCCACTACAGGAAACATCCTCTCCACATCCACTCTATCAGTGTCCTCTGGTCCCAGACTGCCCCATTACAGGAAACATCCTCTCCACATCCACTCTATCTGTGTCCTCTGGTCCCAGACTCCACGAACATAGGAAACATCCTCTCGACATACACTCTATCAGTGTCCTCTGGTCCCAGACTGCACCACTATAGGAAACATCCTCTCCACATCCACTCTATCTGTGTCCTCCGGTCCTAGACTCCCCCACTATAGGAAACGTCCTCTCCACATCCACTCTATCTGTGTCCTTTGGTCCTAGACTCCCTCAATACAGGAAACATCCTCTCCACATCCACTCTATCTGTGTCCTCTGGTCCTAGACGCCCCCACTACAGGAAACACCCTCTCCACATCGACTCTATTTGTGTCCTCTGGTCCCAGACTCCCCCATTACAGGAAACATCCTCTCCACATCCACTCTATCTGTGTCCTCTGGTCCCAGACTCCACCACTATAGGAAACATCCTCTCGACATACACACTATCAGTGTCCTCTGGTCCCAGACTGCACCACTATAGGAAACATCCTCCCCACATCCACTCTATCTGTGTCCTCCGGTCCTAGACTCCCCCACTATAGGAAACGTCCTCTCCACATCCACTCTATCTGTGTCCTTTGGTCCTAGACTCCCTCACTACAGGAAACATCCTCTCCACATCCACTCTATCTGTGTCCTCTGGTCCTAGACGCCCCCACTACAGGAAACACCCTCTCCACATCGACTCTATTTGTGTCCTCTGGTCCCAGACTCCCCCATTACAGGAAACATCCTCTCCACATCCACTCTATCTGTGTCCTCTGGTCCCAGACTCCATCACTATAGGAAACATCCTCTCCACATCCACTCTATCTGTGTCCTCTGGTCCTAGACTCCGCCACTGTAGGAAACATCCTGTCCCCATCCACTCTATCTGTGTCCTCTGGTCCCAGACTCCCCCACTATAGGAAACATCCTCTCCACATCCACTCTATCTGTGTTCTCTGGACCTAGACTCCCCCACTGCAGGAAACTCCCTCTCCACATCCACTCTATCTGTGTCCTCCGGTCCTAGACTCCCCCACTACAGAAACACCCTCTCCTCATCCACTCTATCTGTGTCCTCTGGTCCCAGACTCCACCACTATAGGAAACATCCTCTCCTCATCCACTCTATCTGTGTCCTCTGGTCCTAGACTCCACCAGTATAGGAAACATCCTCTCCACATCCACTCTGTCTGTGTCCTCTGGTCCTAGACTCCCCTACTACAGGAAACACCCTCTCCTCATCCACTCTATCTGTGTCCCCTGGTCCCAGACTCCCCCATTACAGGAAACATCCTCTCCACATCCACTCTATCTGTGTCCTCTGGTTCTAGACTCCCCCACCAGAGGAAACATCCTATCTACATCCACTCCATCAGTGCCCTCTGGTCCCAGACTCCCCTATTACAGGAAACATCCTCTCTACATCCACTCTATCTGTGTCCTCTGGTCCCAGACTCCACCACTATAGGAAACATCCTCTCCACATCCACTCTATCTGTGTCCTCTGGTACCAGACTGCACCACTATAGGAAACATCCTCTCCACATCCACTCTATCTGTGTCCTCAGGGTCCAAGACTCCCCCACTATAGGAAACATCCTCTCCACATCCACTCTATCTGTGACCTCTGGTCCCAGACTCCCCCATTACAGGAAACATCCTCTCCACATCCACTCTATCTGTGTCCTCTGGTCCCAGACTGCACCACTATAGGAAACATCCTCTCCACATCCACTCTATCTGTGTTCTCCGGTCCTAGACTCCCCCACTATAGGAAACGTCCTCTCCACATCCACTCTATCTGTGTCCTTTGGTCCTAGACTCCCTCACTACAGGAAACATCCTCTCCACATCCACTCTATCTGTGTGCTCTGGTCCTAGACGCCCCCACTACAGGAAACACCCTCTCCACATCGACTCTATTTGTGTCCTCTGGTCCCAGACTCCATCACTATAGGAAACATCCTCTCCACATCCACTCTATCTGTGTCCTCTGGTCCTAGACTCCGCCACTGTAGGAAACGTCCTGTCCCCATCCACTCTATCTGTGTCCTCTGGTCCCAGACTCCCCCACTATAGGAAACATCCTCTCCACATCCACTCTATCTGTGTTCTCTGGACCTAGACTCCCCCACTGCAGGAAACTCCCTCTCCACATCCACTCTATCTGTGTCCTCCGGTCCTAGACTCCCCCACTACAGAAACACCCTCTCCTCATCCACTCTATCTGTGTCCTCTGGTCCCAGACTCCCCCATTACAGGAAACATCCTCTCCACATCCACTCTATCTGTGTCCTCTGGTCCTAGACTCCCCCACTACAGGAAACATCCTCTCCACATCCACTCTATCTGTTATCCTCTGGACCCAGACTCCCCCACTACAGGAAACAACCTCTCCCCATCAACTATATCTAGGTCTTCTGGTCCTAGACTCCCCCACTACAGGAAATATCCTCTCCACATCCACTCTATCTGTGTCCACTGGTCCCAGACACCCCCACTATAGGAAACACCCTCTCCACATCAATTCTATCTATGTCCTCTGGTCCTAGACTCCACCACTGCAGGAAACATCATCTCCACATCCACTCTAACTGTGTCCTCTGGTCCTAGACTCCCCCACTACAGGAAACATCCTCTCCACATCCACTCTATCTATGTCCTCTGGTCCTAGACTCCCCCACTACAGGAAACATCCTCTCCACATCCACTCTATCTGTGTCCTCTGGTCCTGGACTCCCAAACTATAGGAAACATCCTCTCCTCATCCACTCTATCTGTGTGCTCTGGTACTAGACTCCGCCACTATAGGAAACATCCTCTCCACATCCACTCTATCTGTGTCCTCTGGTCCTAGACTCCCCCACTACAGGAAACATCCTCTCCACATCCACTCTATCTATGTCCTCTGCTCCTACACTACCCCACTACAGGAAACATCCTCTCCACATCCACTCTATCTGTGTCCTCTGGTCCTAGACTCCCCCACTACAGGAAACATCCTCTCCACGTCCACTCTCTCTGTGTCCTCCGGTCCTAGAGTCCCCCACTACAGGAAATATCCTCTCCACATCCACTCTATCTGTGTCCTCCAGTCCTAGACTCCCGCACTATAGGAAACATCCTCTCCACATCCACTCTATCTCTGTCCTCTGGTTCTAGACTCCCCCACCAGAGGAAACATCCTATCTACATCCACTCCATCAGTGTCCTCTGGTCCCAGATTCCCCTATTACAGGAAACATCCTCTCCACATCCACTCTACCTGTGTCCTCTGGTCCCAGACTCCACCAGTATAGGAAACATCCTCTCCACATCCACTCTATCTGTGTCCTCCGGTCCTAGACTCCCCCACTATAGGAAACATCCTCTCCACATCCACTCTATCTGAGTCCTCTGGTCCTAGACTCCCCCACTACAGGAAACACCCTCTCCTCATCCACTCTGTCTGTATCATCTGGTCCTACACTCCTCCACTATGGGAAACATCCTCTCCACATCCACTCTATCTGTGTCCTCTGGTCCTACACTCCCCCACTATAGGAAACATCCTCTCCATATCCACTCTGTCTGTGTCCTCTGGTCCTACACTCCCCCAATATAGGAAACACCCTCTCCTCATCCACTCTGTCTTTGTCATCTGGTCCTAGACTCCCCCACTATAGGAAACATCCTCTCCACATCCACTCTATCTGTGTCCTCTGGTCCTACTCTCCCCCACTATAGGAAACATCCTCTCCACATCCACTCTGTCTGTGTCCTCTGGTCCTACCCTCCCCGACTATAGGAAACATCCACTCCACATCCACTCTATCTGTGTCCTCTGGTCCTAGACTCCCCCACTACAGGAAACATCCTCTCCACATCCACTCTATCTATGTCCTCTGCTCCTACACTACCCCACTATAGGAAACACCATCACCACACCCACTCTGTCTGTGTCCTCTGGTCCTAGACTCCCCCACTACAGGAAACATCCTCTCCACACCCACTCTGTCTGTGTCCTCTGGTCCTAGACTCCCCCACTACAGGAAACATCCTCTCCACATCCACTCTGTCTGTGTGCTCTGGTCCCAGACTCCCCCACTATAGGAAACATCCTCTCCACATCCACTCTATCTGTTATCCTCTGGACCCAGACTCCCCCACTACAGGAAACATCCTCTCCACATCCACTCTATCTGTGTCCTCCAGTCCTAGATTCCCCCACTATAGGAAACATCATCTCCGCACCCACTCAGTCTGTGTCCTCTGGTCCTTGACTCCCCCACTACAGGAAACATCCTCTCCACATCCACTCTATCTGTGTCCTCTGGTCCTAGACTCCCCCACTATAGGAAACATCTTCTCCTCATCCACTCTATCTGTGCCCTCTGGTCCTAGACTCCCCCACTATAGGATACATCCTCTCCACATCCACTCTATCTGTGTCCTCTGGTCCCTAACTCCACCACTATAGGAAACATCCTCTCCACATCCACTCTATCTGTGTCCTCTGGTCCTGGACTCCCGAACTACAGGAAACACCCTCTCCTCATCCACTCTATCTGAGTCCTCTGGTCCTAGACTCCCCCACTACAGGAAACATCCTCTCCTCATCCACTCTGTATCATCTGGTCCTAGACTCCCCCATTATAGGAAACATCCTCTCCACATCCACTCTATCTGTCTCCTATGGTCCTACTCTCCCCCACTATAGGAAACATCCTCTCCACATCCACTCTGTCTGTGTCCTCTGGTCCTACACTCCCCGACTATAGGAAACATCCTCTCCACATCTGCTCTGTGTGTGTCCCCTGGTCCTACACTCCCCCAGTACAGAAAACATCCTCTCCACATCCACTCTATCTGTGTCCTCAGGTCCTACACTCCCCCAATATAGGAAACATCCTCTCCACATCCACTCTGTCTGTGTCCTCTGGTCCTACACTCCCCCACTATAGGAAACACCCTCTGCGCATCCACTCTGTCTGTGTCATCTGGTCCTAGACTCCCCCACTATAGGAAACATCCTCTCCACATCCACTCTATCTGTGTCCTGTGGTCCTACTCTCCCCGACTATAGGAAACATCCTCTCCACATCTGCTCTGTGTGTGTCCTCTGGTCCTACACTCCCCCAGTACAGAAAACATCCTCTCCACATCCACTCTATCTGTGTCCCCTCTTCTAGACTCCTCCACTACAGGAAACATCCTCTCCACATCCACTCTATCTGTGTCCTCTGGTCCTAGACTCCCCCACTACAGGTAACATCCTCTCCACATCCACTCTATCTATGTCCTCTGCTCCTACACTACCCCACTATAGGAAACACCATCTCCACACCCACTCTGTCTGTGTCCTCTGGTCCTAGACTCCCCCACTACAGGAAACATCCTCTCCACATCCACTCTATCTGTTACCCTCTGGACCCAGACTCCCCCACTACAGGAAACATCCTCTCCACATCCACTCTATCTGTGTCCTCTGGACCCCGACTCCCCCACTATAGGAAACATCCTCTACACATCCACTCTATTTGTGTCCTCTGGTCCTTGACTCCCCCACTACAGGAAACATCCTCTCCACATCCACTCTATCTGTTATCCTCTGGACCCAGACTCCCCCACTACAGAAAACAACCTCTCCCCATCCACTATATCTAGGTCCTCTGGTCCTAGACTCCCCCACTACAGGAAATATCCTCTCCACATCCACTCTATCTGTGTCCTCTGGTCCTAGACTCCACCACTACAGGAAATATCCTCTCCACATCCACTCTATCTGTGTCCACTGGTCCCAGACTCCCCCACTATAGGGAACATCCTCTCCACATCCATTCTATCTATGTCCTCTGGTCCTAGACTCCCCCACTGCAGGAAACATCCTCTCCACATCCACTCTGTCTGTGTCCTCTGGTCCTACACTCCCCGACTATAGGAAACATCCTCTCCACATCCACTCTATCTGTGTCCTCCAGTCCTAGACTCCCGCACTATAGGAAACATCCTCTCCACATCCACTCTATCTGTGTCCTCTGGTCCTAGACTCCCCCACTACAGGAAACATCCTCTCCACATCCACTCTATCTATGTCCTCTGCTCCTACACTACCCCACTATAGGAAACACCATCTCCACACCCACTCTGTCTGTGTCCTCCAGTCCTAGACTCACCCACTACAGGAAACACCCTCTCCACATCCACTCTCTCTGTGTCCTCCAGTCCTAGACTCCCCCACTATAGGAAACCTCCTCTCCACATCCACTCTATCTGTGTCCTCTGGTCCAAGACTCCCCCACTACAGGAAACATCCTCTCCACATCCACTCTATCTGTGTCCTCCGGTCCTAGACTCCCCCACTATAGGAAACATCCTCTCCACATCCACTCTATCTGAGTCCTCTGGTCCTAGACTCCCCCACTACAGGAAACACCCTCTCCTCATCCACTCTGTCTGTATCATCTGGTCCTACACTCCCCCACTATAGGAAACATCCTCTCCACATCCACTCTATCTGTGTCCTCTGGTCCTACACTCCCCCACTATAGGAAACATCCTCTCCACATCCACTCTGTGTCCTCTGGTCCAAGACTCCCCCACTACAGGAAACATCCTCTCCACATCCACTCTATCTGTGTCCTCCGGTCCTAGACTCCCCCACTATAGGAAACATCCTCTCCACATCCACTCTATCTGAGTCCTCTGGTCCTAGACTCCCCCACTACAGGAAACACCCTCTCCTCATCCACTCTGTCTGTATCATCTGGTCCTACACTCCACCGCTATAGGAAACATCCTCTCCACATCCACTCTATCTGTGTCCTCTGGTCCTACACTCCCCCACTATAGGAAACATTCTCTCCACATCCACTCTGTCTGTGTCCTCTGATCCTACACTCCCCCAATATAGGAAACACCCTCTCCTCATCCACTCTGTCTGTGTCATCTGGTCCTAGACTCCCCCACTATAGGAAACATCCTCTCCACATCCACTCTATCTGTGTCCTCTGGTCCTACTCTCCCCCACTATAGGAAACATCCTCTCCACATCCACTCTGTCTGTGTCCTCTGGTCCTACACTCCCCGACTATAGGAAACATCCTCTCCACATCCACTCTATCTGTGTCCTCCAGTCCTAGACTCCCGCACAATAGGTAACATCCTCTCCACATCCACTCTATCTGTGTCCTCTGGTCCTAGACTCCCCCACTACAGGAAACATCCTCTCCACATCCACTCTATCTATGTCCTCTGCTCCTACACTACCCCACTATAGGAAACACCATCTCCACACCCACTCTGTCTGTGTCCTCCGGTCCTAGACTCACCCACTACAGGAAACACCCTCTCCACATCCACTCTCTCTGTGTCCTCCAGTCCTAGACTCCCCCACTATAGGAAACCTCCTCTCCACATCTACTCTATCTGTGTCCTCTGGTCCCAGACTCCCCCACTACAGGAAACATCCTCTCCACATCCACTCTATCTGTGTCCTCTGGTCCTAGACTCCCCCACTACAGGAAACATCCTCTCCACATCTACTCTATCTGTGTCCTCTGGTCCTAGACTCCCCCACTATAGGAAACATCGTCTGCACATCCACGCTATCGAGGCCTTTTAGCGAATCAAATTTCCGCCTCATTCTTCCGAGCCGGCGAGTCCAGTCCCAGAGCCGGCAAACGCTCCTGATACGTTAACCCGTTGCTTCCCGGAATCATCTTCATGACACTCCGTCTGAGCCTCTCCCACGTGGGCATACCCTTTCTTGGAGAAGGTTGAACAACCTGGTGGACAACCGTTCACCGAGGCGAATCCTGGGGTTGTGTATGTTATGCCTATTTTGAGAATGAATGTATGTTGAAGAAGAAGATGAGAAACGGGGGTAGGAATCGGCCATCTTGCCCGTCGTGGCTGACCCGCCTTTCGATCAGGTCACGGCTGATCTGGCCGCCGTCTCATCTCTGCCTCCCTTCGTTCCCTTACTCTGCAAAAAAAAAACCTCGTCGGAAACGTATTTACTGAGGGGCCCGCCGCTGCTTGACTGGGCGGGGAATTCCTCCTCGTCTCCGCCTCCGATCGACTCCCCCGAATCTCGTGGCTGGCTGTGTCCCCGAGCTCTGGTCTCAGCCGGGGAACAACTCTCCTGCCTCCCTGTTATCTGTCCCTTTCGTAATTTCACATGTCTCCGTGAGCGTCTCCTCTCGTTCTTCTGAACCCCGGAGGGGTACAGTCCCCTCCTCGTGGGTTAACCCCTTCATCCCTGGAATCAGCCCGGTGAGCCTCCTCTGTTTCTAGAAGATGCCCTCTCACTCATCCGAACTCCAGAGAGCAACTCAATCTCTCCTTGTGGGTTAACCCCTTCATCCCTGGAATCAGCCCGGTGAGCCTCCTCTGCACTGCCTCCAAAGCCAGTATATCCTTCCTCAAGTACGGAGACCGGAACTGCACACAGTACTCCCGGTGCGGTCTCACCAGTACCCTGTATAGTTACAGCATGACCTCCCTGCTCCTTAATTCGACCCCTCCAGCAACGAAGGCGAAGATCCCTTTATTACAAAGGGAATTGAATACAAGAGCAAGGATGTCCTTTTGCATTTGTACAGGGCCCTGGTGAGACCACACCTGGAGTACTGTGTACAGTTTTGGTCTCCAGGTTTAAGGAAGGACATCCTGGCTGTAGAGGAAGTGCAGCGTAGATTCACGAGGTTAATTCCTGGAATTTCCGGACTGTCTTACGCAGAGAGGTTAGAGAGACTGGGCTTGTATACGCTGGAATTAAGGAGGTTGAGAGGGGATCTGATTGAAACATATAAGATTATTAAGGGATTGGACAAGATAGAGACAGGAAATATGTTCCAGATGCTGGGAGAGTCCAGTACCAGAGGGCATGGTTTGAGAATAAGGGGTAGGTCATTTAGGACAGAGTTAAGGAAAAACTTATTCTCCCAGAGAGTTGTGGGGGTCTGGAATGCACTGCCTCGAAAGACGGTGGAGGCCAATTCTCTGGATGCTTTCAGGAAGGAGCTAGATAGGTATCTTATGGATAGGGGAATCAAGGGATATGGGGACAGGGCAGGAACCAGGTATTGATAGCAGATGATCAGCCATGATCTCAGAATGGCGGTGCAGACTCGAAGGGCCGAATGGTCTACTTCTGCACCTTTTGTCTATTGCCTCTCCAAATGAAGCCTAACTTTGCATTTCCCTTCCTGGTCACAGACTCGACCTGTAGGGAATCATGCCCGTAGATCCCCAAGTCCCTTTGAACTTCCTCCCCATTTAGAAAATAGTCTACCCTTTATTTTTTAAAGATAGGTGCAGGAGTAGTCCATTCAGCCCTTCGACCCTGTACTGCCATTCAGTATGATCATGGCTGATCATCCAACTCAGAACCCTGTACCTGCTTTCTCTCCATACCCCCTGATCCCTTTAGCCACAAGGGCCATATCTAACTTCCTCTTAAATATCGCCAATGAACCGGCCTCAACTGTTTCCTGTGGCAGAGAATTCCAGATTCACCACTCTCTGTGTGAAGAAGTTTCTCCTCATCTCGGTCCTAAAAGGCTTCCCCTTTATCCTTAAACTGTGACCCCTCGTTCTGGACTTCCCCAACATCGGAAACAATCTTCCTGCATCTAGCCTGTCCGATCCCTTTAGAATTTTATACGTTTCAATAAGATCCCCCCTCAATCTTCTAAATTCCAGCGAGCATAAGCCTAGTCGATCCAGTCTTTCTTCATATGAAAGTCCTGCCATCCCAGGAATCGATCTGGTGAACCTTCTCTGTACTCCCTCTATGGCAAGAATGTCTTTCCTCAGATCAGGGGACCAAAACTGCACAGAATATTCTAGGCGCCACACGTGGGGCTGCTGAACAGAATCAGACCCTCTGGTGTTTTACAGGAAGGACAGAGGGACGGCAGGGGGCAGCGAGCGGGGATAAAAGGGGCTTTGGCTGCCAGTGACGAGGGGTGCTCCCCAGGGACCGCTACCTTTCGCGTTGTTTGTCGGTGACTGGATAACGGGACTTCCGCGAGTTCGCGGCAAAGTTTGCGGATGACACGAAGATGGGCGGAGGGGGGTAGGCTGTGCCGAGGAAGCGACGCGGTCGGGAGAACGGGCAAAAAAAAAAGTGGCGGATGGAAGGAATACAGAGTTGGGAATTGCGCGATAATAAGAGGGAGAAGGTAGACTCTTTATCAAATCACGCTATTGCTTTGCACTGCTGGAACTAGATGCTATAGCAGTGTGTTTTTGTCAGTGTGATTCTTTGCTTTGACATCGTTGTGGAGGAACTTTGCATCATTTCTTAGTGCATGGATGCGTTTCTAAATGACAGTAAACGAGGACTGAAGGACCTCATAATCATCTAAAACATTTCCCGACGATGCACCATTTTCAAAAGTCGCCTGTATTTCTTATTTCAATTCGCGGTCCAAGTCAGAATGAGCGAGGCCACGATTAAGGAAGGCATTTATGTCGGCGCACAAACCAGCCAGGACAGCTGTGACAGGCAATCCCAACAGCTTCTAGTGGGACCGGAGAAAATCCCGTGGAAAGTCGCTGAGAATTCCTGTTGGCACCAAACCACACGGGGCGGGTTGGCAACACAGCTGCCAACACACAAAACCGCCGGCTGCAACCCGTCACCAAGAGTTGGCTTCCTGTGTTCCCGACTGGACCCCTCCACTGCCCAACTTGACGCTGTCGGTAACGAGCACGGAATGGCGGCTTCAGGCGCAACGGGAATCCATCGGTGCTGGCTGATTATCGCTGGACGCTCAGCCGAGACGCCTGAGACGCTGAAGGCCAGGCCGGTCCCGGGTGCCAATCTCCTGGTGAATCTCCTCTGCACCCTCTCTAATCCAGACAGCATCCTGGTGAATCTCCTCTGCACCGTCTCTAATCCAGGCAGCATCCTGGTGAATCTCCTCTGCTCCCTCTCTAATCCAGGCAGCATCCTGGTGAATCTCCTCTGCACCCTCTCTAATCCAGGCAGCATCCTGGTCAATCTCCTCTGCACCCTCTCTAATCCAGGCAGCATCCTGGTGAATCTCCTCTGCACCCTCTCTAATCCAGGCAGCATCCTGGTCAATCTCCTCTGCACCGTCTCTAATCCAGGCAGCATCCTGGTCAATCTCCTCTGCACCCTCTCTAATCCAGGCAGCGTCCTGGTCAATATCCTCTGCACCCTCTCTAATCCAGACAGCATCCTGGTGAATCTCCTCTGCACCCTCTCTGATCCAGGCAGCATCCTGGTCAATCTCCTCTGCACCCTCTCTAATCCAGACAGCATCGTGGTCAATATCCTCTGCACCCTCTCTAATCCAGGCAGCATCCTGGTAAATCTCCTCTGTACCCTCTCTAATCCAGGCAGCGTCCTGGTCAATATCCTCTGCACCCTCTCTAATCCAGACAGCATCCTGGTGAATCTCCTCTGCACCCTCTCTAATCCAGACAGCATCCTGGTCAATCTCCTCTGCACCCTCTCTAATCCAGGCAGCATCCTGGTGAATCTCCTCTGCACCCTCTCTGATCCAGGCAGCATCCTGGTCAATCTCCTCTGCACCCTCTCTAATCCAGGCAGCATCCTGGTCAATATCCTCTGCACCCTCTCTAATCCAGGCAGCATCCTGGTGAATCTCCTCTGCACCCTCTCTAATCCAGACAGCATCCTGGTGAATCTCCTCTGCACCCTCTCTCATCCAGGCAGCATCCTGGTGAATCTCCTCTGCACCCTCTCTAATCCAGGCAGCGTCCTGGTGAATCTCCTCTGCACCATCTCTAATCCAGGCAGCATCCTGGTGAATCTCCTCTGCACCCTCTCTAATCCAGGCAGCATCCTGGTCAATCTCATCTGCACCCTCTCTAATCCAGGCAGCATCCTGGTCAATCTCCTCTGCACCGTCTCTAATCCAGGCAGCATCCTGGTCAATCTCCTCTGCACCCTCTCTAATCCAGACAGCATCCTGGTGAATCTCCTCTGCACCCTCTCTAATCCAGGCAGCGTCCTGGTCAATATCCTCTGCACCCTCTCTAATCCAGACAGCATCCTGGTGAATCTCCTCTGCACCCTCTCTGATCCAGGCAGCATCCTGGTCAATCTCCTCTGCACCCTCTCTAATCCAGACAGCATCGTGGTCAATATCCTCTGCACCCTCTCTAATCCAGGCAGCATCCTGGTAAATCTCCTCTGTACCCTCTCTAATCCAGGCAGCGTCCTGGTCAATATCCTCTGCACACTCTCTAATCCAGACAGCATCCTGGTGAATCTCCTCTGCACCCTCTCTAATCCAGGCAGCATCCTGGTCAATATCCTCTGCACCCTCTCTAATCCAGGCAGCATCCTGGTGAATCTCCTCTGCACCCTCTCTAATCCAGACAGCATCCTGGTCAATCTCCTCTGCACCCTCTCTAATCCAGGCAGCATCCTGGTGAATCTCCTCTGCACCCTCTCTCATCCAGGCAGCATCCTGGTGAATCTCCTCTGCACCCTCTCTAATCCAGGCAGCGTCCTGGTGAATCTCCTCTGCACCATCTCTAATCCAGGCAGCATCCTGGTCAATCTCCTCTGCACCCTCTCTAATCCAGACAGCATCCTGGTAAATCTCCTCTGTACCCTCTCTAATCCAGGCAGCGTCCTGGTCAATATCCTCTGCACCCTCTCTAATCCAGACAGCATCCTGGTGAATCTCCTCTGCACCCTCTCTGATCCAGGCAGCATCCTGGTCAATCTCCTCTGCACCCTCTCTAATCCAGGCAGCATCCTGGTCAATATCCTCTGCACCCTCTCTAATCCAGGCAGCATCCTGGTGAATCTCCTCTGCACCCTCTCTAATCCAGGCAGCATCCTGGTCAATCTCCTCTGCACCCTCTCTCATCCAGGCAGCATCCTAGTGAATCTCCTCTGCACCCTCTATAATCTAGGCAGCGTCCTGGCTAATCTCCTCTGCACCCTCTCTAATCCAGGCATCATCCTGGTCAATCTCCTCTGCACCCTCTCTAATCCAGGCAGCATCCTGGTCAATCTCCTCTGCACCCTCTCTAATCCAGGCAGAATCCCGGTCAATCTCCTCTGCACCCTCTCTAATCCAGGCAGAATCCCGGTCAATCACCTCTGCACCCTCTCTAATCCAGGCAGAATCCCGGTCAATCTCCTCTGCACCCTCTCTCATCCAGGCAGCATCCTGGTCAATCTGCTCTGCACCCTCTCTAATCCAGGCAGAATCCTGGTCAATCTCCTCTGCACCCTCTCTAATCCAGGCAGCGTCCTGGTCAATCTGCTCTGCACCATCTCTAATCCAGGCAGCAACCTGGTCAATCTCCTCTGCACCCTCTCTAATCCAGGCAGCGTCCTGGTCAATCTCCTCTGCACCCTCTCTAATCCAGACAGACATCCTGGTCAATCTCCTCTGCACCCTCTCTAATCCAGGCAGCATCCTGGTCAATCTCCTCTGCACCATCTCTAATTCAGGCAGCGTCCTAGTGAATCTCCTCTGCACCCTCTCTAATCTAGGCAGCGTCCTGGTCAATCTCCTTTCCACCCTCTCTAATCCAGGCAGCGTCCTGGTCAATCTCCTCTCCACCCTCTCTAATCCAGGCAGCGTCCTGGTCAATCTCCTCTGCACCATCTCTAATCCAGGCAGCGTCCCGGTGAATCTCCTCTGTACCCTCTCTAATCCAGGCAGCGTCCTGGTCAATCTCCTCTGCACCCTCTCTAATCCAGGCAGCATCCTGGTCAATCTCCTCTGCACCCTCTCTAATCCAGGCAGCATCCTGGTCAATCTCCTCTGCACCGTCTCTAATCCAGGCAGCATCCTGGTCAATCTCCTCTGCACCCTCTCTAATCCAGACAGCATCCTGGTGAATCTCCTCTGCACCCTCTCTAATCCAGGCAGCGTCCTGGTCAATATCCTCTGCACCCTCTCTAATCCAGACAGCATCCTGGTGAATCTCCTCTGCACCCTCTCTGATCCAGGCAGCATCCTGGTCAATCTCCTCTGCACCCTCTCTAATCCAGACAGCATCGTGGTCAATATCCTCTGCACCCTCTCTAATCCAGGCAGCATCCTGGTAAATCTCCTCTGTACCCTCTCTAATCCAGGCAGCGTCCTGGTCAATATCCTCTGCACACTCTCTAATCCAGACAGCATCCTGGTGAATCTCCTCTGCACCCTCTCTAATCCAGGCAGCATCCTGGTCAATATCCTCTGCACCCTCTCTAATCCAGGCAGCATCCTGGTGAATCTCCTCTGCACCCTCTCTAATCCAGACAGCATCCTGGTCAATCTCCTCTGCACCCTCTCTAATCCAGGCAGCATCCTGGTGAATCTCCTCTGCACCCTCTCTCATCCAGGCAGCATCCTGGTGAATCTCCTCTGCACCCTCTCTAATCCAGGCAGCGTCCTGGTGAATCTCCTCTGCACCATCTCTAATCCAGGCAGCATCCTGGTCAATCTCCTCTGCACCCTCTCTAATCCAGACAGCATCCTGGTAAATCTCCTCTGTACCCTCTCTAATCCAGGCAGCGTCCTGGTCAATATCCTCTGCACCCTCTCTAATCCAGACAGCATCCTGGTGAATCTCCTCTGCACCCTCTCTGATCCAGGCAGCATCCTGGTCAATCTCCTCTGCACCCTCTCTAATCCAGGCAGCATCCTGGTCAATATCCTCTGCACCCTCTCTAATCCAGGCAGCATCCTGGTGAATCTCCTCTGCACCCTCTCTAATCCAGGCAGCATCCTGGTCAATCTCCTCTGCACCCTCTCTCATCCAGGCAGCATCCTAGTGAATCTCCTCTGCACCCTCTATAA
This sequence comes from Hypanus sabinus, assembly GCF_030144855.1. Taxonomy (NCBI): domain Eukaryota; kingdom Metazoa; phylum Chordata; class Chondrichthyes; order Myliobatiformes; family Dasyatidae; genus Hypanus; species Hypanus sabinus. The sequence continues at coordinate 5,805 of NW_026780165.1, read as the reverse complement.
TCTAGGCAGCGTCCTGGCTAATCTCCTCTGCACCCTCTCTAATCCAGGCATCATCCTGGTCAATCTCCTCTGCACCCTCTCTAATCCAGGCAGCATCCTGGTCAATCTCCTCTGCACCCTCTCTAATCCAGGCAGAATCCCGGTCAATCTCCTCTGCACCCTCTCTAATCCAGGCAGAATCCCGGTCAATCACCTCTGCACCCTCTCTAATCCAGGCAGAATCCCGGTCAATCTCCTCTGCACCCTCTCTCATCCAGGCAGCATCCTGGTCAATCTGCTCTGCACCCTCTCTAATCCAGGCAGAATCCTGGTCAATCTCCTCTGCACCCTCTCTAATCCAGGCAGCGTCCTGGTCAATCTGCTCTGCACCATCTCTAATCCAGGCAGCAACCTGGTCAATCTCCTCTGCACCCTCTCTAATCCAGGCAGCGTCCTGGTCAATCTCCTCTGCACCCTCTCTAATCCAGACAGACATCCTGGTCAATCTCCTCTGCACCCTCTCTAATCCAGGCAGCATCCTGGTCAATCTCCTCTGCACCATCTCTAATTCAGGCAGCGTCCTAGTGAATCTCCTCTGCACCCTCTCTAATCCAGGCAGCGTCCTGGTCAATATCCTCTGCACCCTCTCTAATCCAGACAGCATCCTGGTGAATCTCCTCTGCACCCTCTCTGATCCAGGCAGCATCCTGGTCAATCTCCTCTGCACCCTCTCTAATCCAGGCAGCATCCTGGTCAATATCCTCTGCACCCTCTCTAATCCAGGCAGCATCCTGGTGAATCTCCTCTGCACCCTCTCTAATCCAGGCAGCATCCTGGTCAATCTCCTCTGCACCCTCTCTCATCCAGGCAGCATCCTAGTGAATCTCCTCTGCACCCTCTATAATCTAGGCAGCGTCCTGGCTAATCTCCTCTGCACCCTCTCTAATCCAGGCATCATCCTGGTCAATCTCCTCTGCACCCTCTCTAATCCAGGCAGCATCCTGGTCAATCTCCTCTGTCCCCTCTCTAATCCAGGCAGCATCCTGGTCAATCTCCTCTGCACCCTCTCTAATCCAGGCAGAATCCCGGTCAATCTCCTCTGCACCCTCTCTAATCCAGGCAGAATCCCGGTCAATCACCTCTGCACCCTCTCTAATCCAGGCAGAATCCCGGTCAATCTCCTCTGCACCCTCTCTCATCCAGGCAGCATCCTGGTCAATCTGCTCTGCACCCTCTCTAATCCAGGCAGAATCCTGGTCAATCTCCTCTGCACCCTCTCTAATCCAGGCAGCGTCCTGGTCAATCTGCTCTGCACCATCTCTAATCCAGGCAGCAACCTGGTCAATCTCCTCTGCACCCTCTCTAATCCAGGCAGCGTCCTGGTCAATCTCCTCTGCACCCTCTCTAATCCAGACAGACATCCTGGTCAATCTCCTCTGCACCCTCTCTAATCCAGGCAGCATCCTGGTCAATCTCCTCTGCACCCTCTCTAATTCAGGCAGCGTCCTAGTGAATCTCCTCTGCACCCTCTCTAATCTAGGCAGCGTCCTGGTCAATCTCCTTTCCACCCTCTCTAATCCAGGCAGCGTCCTGGTCAATCTCCTCTCCACCCTCTCTAATCCAGGCAGCGTCCTGGTCAATCTCCTCTGCACCATCTCTAATCCAGGCAGCGTCCCGGTGAATCTCCTCTGTACCCTCTCTAATCCAGGCAGCGTCCTGGTCAATCTCCTCTGCACCCTCTCTAATCCAGGCAGCATCCTGGTCAATCTCCTCTGCACCCTCTCTAATTCAGGCAGCGTCCTAGTGAGTCTCCTCTGCACCCTCTCTAATCTAGGCAGCGTCCTGGTCAATCTCCTTTCCACCCTCTCTAATCCAGGGTGCGTCCTGGTCAATCTCCTCTCCACCCTCTCTAATCCAGGCAGCGTCCTGGTCAATCTCCTCTGCACCATCTCTAATCCAGGCAGCGTCCCGGTGAATCTCCTCTGTACCCTCTCTAATCCAGGCAGCGTCCTGGTCAATCTCCTCTGCCCCCTCTCTAATCCAGGCAGCATCCTGGTCAATCTCCTCTGCACCCTCTCTAATCCAGGCAGAATCCCGGTCAATCTCCTCTGCACCCTCTCTAATCCAGGCAGAATCCTGGTCAATCTCCTTTGCACCCTCTCTAATCCAGACAGCATCCTGGTGAATCTCCTCTGCACCATCTCTAATCCAGGCAGCGTCCCGGTGAATCTCCTCTGCACCCTCTCTAATCCAGACAGCATCCTGGTGAATCTCCTCTGCACCCTCTCTAATCCAGGCAGCGTCCCGGTGAATCTCCTCTGTACCCTCTCTAATCCAGGCAGCGTCCTGGTCAATCTCCTCTGCACCATCTCTAATCCAGGCAGCGTCCCGGTGAATCTCCTCTGTACCCTCTCTAATCCAGGCAGCGTCCTGGTCAATCTCGATTGCCCCCTCTCTAATCCAGGCAGCATCCTGGTCAATCTCCTCTGCACCATCTCTAATCCAGGCAGCGTCCCGGTGAATCTCCTCTGTACCCTCTCTAATCCAGGCAGCGTCCTGGTCAATCTCGATTGCCCCCTCTCTAATCCAGGCAGCGTCCTGGTCAATCTCGATTGCCCCCAACCCCCCAGACTAACGAATTCCAACACAGCAAAGGACCTTCTTTGCCGTCATGTTAAGCCATGCGTTAACTTGCTGTAAACTGTGACGGGGCGGAAGGCCATTGTGTCTCTGACAATCTCTCGGTGACAGTAATGAGCCAAATTTCGGAGTTTTTTGGAATAGCACCATGTTTAACGATGACAACACAAAGACAGCCAGCCACCGACCCCTCGTCTTGGATACGCACCGCAGGACATTTGCAGGGCCAGCCCTCGAAGGAGGTGCCCGTTCCCGGACACAGGGGAGCGTGTTTCTCCGGTGGGTGTAGGTTGTCCGACGGACAGAGTGTCTCTCTTACACACACACACTGATCCCCCTCTTTCTCCTTTTTATTAGTTAAATAAAAATTACATATCTATGTAAACAAGAGAATTATCAGAAATATCTCTATCGATAATAGTGTGAATAGAAGGAAAAATAAACCATCAAGATCAAAGTATTAATCTAATTGTATGTAATAAGGACTAAGGCAATTGATTCTCCTCTTACCCATAGAAAGATAAAGAAATTTCTATAATTGACATAAACAGAAGAAACCTCCAAACCATAAAATAAAACACAAAATAAAATGAGAAAAAAGAACTGGGCTGCTCAAACTCAGAGTGAAAAAACAAGGAAAAACTTTCTGATCAAATCCAAAACTTCAAAAAGGTCTCTCTCTCTCTCTCACACACACACCTCTCTCTCTCTCTCACACACCTCTCTCTCTCTCTCACACACACCTCTCTCTCACACACATCTCTCACACACACACACCTCTCTCTCACACACACACCTCTCTCTCACACACACACCTCTCTCTCTCACACACCTCTCTCTCACACACCTCTCTCTCCCACACACACCTCTCTCTCACACACACACCTCTCACACACACCTCTCTCACACACACCTCTCTCACACACACCTCTCTCTCACACACACCTCTCTCTCACACACACCTCTCTCTCACACACACACACCTCTCTCTCTCACACATCTCTCTCACACACACACCTCTCTCTCTCTCTCACACACCTCTCTCTCTCTCTCACACACACCTCTCTCACACACCCCTCTCTCTCTCACACACACACCTCTCTCTCTCACACACACCTCTCTCTCTCACACACACCTCTCTCTCTCACACACCTCTCTCTCACACACCTCTCTCTCCCACACACACACCTCTCTCTCTCACACACACACCTCTCTCTCACACACACACCTGTCTCACACACACCTCTCTCACACACACCTCTCTCACACACACCTCTCTCTCACACACACCTCTCTCTCACACACACCTCTCTCTCACACACCTCTCTCTCACACACCTCTCTCTCACACACACACCTCTCTCTCACACACACACCTCTCTCTCTCACACACACCTCTCTCTCACACACCTCTCTCTCACACACCTCTCTCTCACACACACACCTCTCTCTCTCTCACACACACCTCTCTCTCTCACACACCTCTCTCTCACACACACACCTCTCTCTCTCACACACACACCTCTCTCTCACACACACACCTCTCTCTCTCTCGCACACACCTCTCTCTCTCTCGCACCACCTCTCTCTCGCACACACCTCTCTCTCGCACACACCTCTCTCTCGCACACACCTCTCTCTCCCACACACCTCTCTCTCGCACACACCTCTCTCTCGCACACACATACCTCTCTCTCGCACACACATACCTCTCTCTCGCACACACATACCTCACACTCGCACACACACACCTCTCACACACACCCCACACACACCCACCACACACACACCACCCACACACACACCCCCAACACCACCCCCACACAACCCCCCAACACACCCCCACACACACACCCCCCCACACACACCCCCACACACCACACACAACCCCCCCACACACACACCCCCCCCCACACACACCCCCCCCACACACACACCCCCCTCCCACACACACACCCCCCCACTCACACACCACCCCCCCACACACACACACCCCCCTCACACACACACCCCCCACACACACACCCCCCCACACAACACACCCCCCCACACACCACCCACCACACACACACACCCCCCACACACACACCCTCTCCACACACACACCCTCACTCACACACACACCCCTCTCACACACACACCTCTCTCACACACACACACCCTCTCTCACACACACACCACCTCTCACACACACACACCCTCTCACACCACACCTCCTCACACACACACACCCACTCACACACACACACCTCTCTCTCTCACACACACCCACCTCACTCTCACACACACACCCCTCTCACACACACACCTCACTCACACACACCACCTCTCTCACACACACACCTCTCTCTCACACACACACCACTCTCTCTCCACACACACCTCTCACACACCCCTCTCACACACTCACACACACACACCTCTCTCTCACACACACACACACACTCTCTCTCACACACACCACACCTCTCTCTCACACACACACCTCTCTCTCACACACACACCTCTCTCTCACACACACACCTCTCTCTCACACACACACCTCTCTCTCACACACTCACACCACCTCTCTCTCACACACACACTCTCACACACCTCTCTCTCACACACACTCTCTCTCTCTCACACACACCTCTCTCTCACACACACACCTCTCTCTCACACACACACCTCTCTCACACACCTCTCTCACACACACACCTCTCTCTCTCACACACACACCTCTCTCTCACACACACACCTCTCTCTCTCACACACACCCTCTCTCTCACACACACCTCTCTCTCTCACACACACCTCTCTCTCACACACACACCTCTCTCTCACACACACCTCTCTCTCTCTCTCTCACACACACCACCTCTCTCTCACACACACCTCTCTCTCTCACACACCTCTCTCACACACACCTCTCTCTCACACACACCTCTCTCTCTCACACACACCTCCTCTCTCTCACACACACCTCTCTCTCTCACACACCTCTCTCTCACACACACACCTCTCTCTCACACACACACCTCTCTCTCACACACACACCTCTCTCTCACACACACACCTCTCTCTCACACACACACCTCTCTCTCACACACACACACCTCTCTCACACACACACCTCTCTCTCTCTCTCACACACACCCACCTCTCTCTCTCACACACACACCTCTCTCTCTCACACACACCTCTC
>NW_026780164.1:0-51988 GCF_030144855.1 Hypanus sabinus | reverse complement strand
ACTACATTGACATCCACATCGGACAGCGAGGGAGACTACACCCCGATCCCAATGTGCTGATCCAGTTACTACATTATCATCCACATCGGACAGCGAGGGAGACTACACCCCGATCCAATGTGCTGATCCAGTTACTACATTATCATCCACATCGGACAGCGAGGGAGACTACACCCCGATCCAATGTGCTGATCCAGTTACTACATTATCATCCACATCGGACAGCGAGGGAGACTACACCCCGATCCAATGTGCTGATCCAGTTACTACATTATCATCCACATCGCGACCAGCGAGGGAGACTACACCCCGATCCAATGTGCTGATCCAGTTACTACATTATCATCCACATCGGACAGCGAGGGAGTCTACACCCCGATCCAATGTGCTGATCCAGTTACTACATTATCATCCACATCGGACAGCGAGGGAGACTACACCCCCGATCCAATGTGCTGATCCAGTTACTACATTATCATCCACATCGGACAGCGAGGGAGACTACACCCCGATCCAATGTGCTGATCCAGTTACTACATTATCATCCACATCGGACAGCGAGGGAGACTACACCCCGATCCAATGTGCTGATCCAGTTACTACATTATCATCCACATCGGACAGCGAGGGAGACTACACCCCGATCCAATGTGCTGATCCAGTTACTTCACATTATCATCCACATCGGACAGCGAGGGAGACTACACCCCGATCCAATGTGCTGATCCAGTTACTACATTATCATCACATCGGACAGCGAGGGAGATTACACCCCGATCCAATGTGCTGATTCAGTTACTACATTATCATCCACATCGGAGAGCTTGGAGACTACACCCGGATCCATTGTGCTGATCAGTTACTACATTATCATCCACATCGGACAGGCGAGGGAGACTACAGCCCGATCCAATGTGCTGGATCCAGTTACTACATTATCATCCACATTGGACAGTGAGGGATACTACACCGCGATCCAATGTGCTGATCCAGTTACTACATTGACATCCACATCGGACAGCGAGGGGAGACTACACCCCGATCCAATGTGCTGATCCAGTTACTACATTATCATCACATCGGACAGCGAGGGAGACTACACCCCGATCCAATGTGCTGATCCAGTTACTACATTATCATCCACATCGGACAGCGAGGGGAGACTACACCCGATCCAATGTGCTGATCCAGTTACTACATTATCATCCACATCGGACAGCGAGGGAGACTACACCCGATCAATGTGCTGATCCAGTTACTACATTATCATCCACATCGGACAGCGAGGGAGACTACACCCCGATCCAATGTGCTGATCCAGTTAATACATTATCATCCACATCGGACAGCGAGGGAGTTTACACCCCGATCCAATGTGCTGATCCAGTTACTACATTATCATCCACATCGGACAGCGAGGGAGACGACACCCCGATCCAATGTGCTGATCCAGTTACTACATTATCATCCACATCGGACAGCGAGGGAGACTACACCCCGATCAATGTGCTGATCCAGTTACTACATTATCATCCACATCGACAGCGAGGGAGACTACACCCCGATCCAATGTGCTGATCCAGTTACTACATTATCATCCACATCGGACAGCGAGGGAGACTACACCCCGATCCAATGTGCTGATCAGTTACTACATTATCATCCACATCGGACAGCGAGGGAGACTACACCCGATCCAATGTGCTGATCCAGTTACTACATTATCATCCACATCGGACCAGCGAGGGAGACTACACCCCGATCCAATGTGCTGATCCAGTTAACTACATTATCATCCACATCGGACAGCGAGGGAGACTACACCCCGATCCAATGTGCTGATCCAGTTACTACATTATCATCCACATTGGACAGTGAGGGATACTACACCGCGATCCAATGTGCTGATCCAGTTACTACATTGACATCCACATCGGACAGCGAGGGAGACTACACCCCGATCCAATGTGCTGATCCAGTTAACTACATTATCATCCACATCGGACAGCGAGGGAGACTACACCCCGATCCAATGTGCTGATCCAGTTACTACATTATCATCCACATCGGACAGCGAGGGAGACTACACCCCGATCCAATGTGCTGATCCAGTTACTACATTATCATCCACATCGGACAGCGGAGGGAGACTACACCCCGATCCCAATGTGCTGATCCAGTTACTACATTATCATCCACATCGGACAGCGAGGGAGACTACACCCCGATCCAATGTGCTGATCCAGTTAATACATTATCATCCACATCGGACAGCGAGGGAGTTTACACCCCGATCCAATGTGCTGTTCCAGTTACTACATTATCATCCACATCGGACAGCGAGGGAGACTACACCCCGATCCAATGTGCTGATCCAGTTACTACATTATCATCCACATCGGACAGCGAGGGAGACTACACCCCGATCCAATGTGCTGATCCAGTTACTACATTATCATCCACATCGGACAGCGAGGGAGACTACACCCCGATCCAAGTGTGCTGATCCAGTTACTACATTATCATCCACATCGGACAGCGAGGGAGACTACACCCGATCCAATGTGCTGATCCAGTTACTACATTATCATCCACATCGGACAGCGAGGGAGACTACACCCCGATCCAATGTGCTGATCCAGTTACTACATTATCATCCACATCGGACAGCGAGGGAGATTACACCCCGATCCAATGTGCTGATCCAGTTACTACATTATCATCCACATCGGAGAGCTTGGGAGACTACACCCGGATCCATTGTGCTGATCCAGTTACTACATTATCATCCACATCGGACAGCGAGGGAGACTACAGCCCGATCCAATGTGCTGATCCAGTTACTACATTATCATCCACATTGGACAGTGAGGGATACTACACCGCGATCCAATGTGCTGATCCAGTTACTACATTGACATCCACATCGGACAGCGAGGGAGACTACACCCCGATCCAATGTGCTGATCCAGTTACTACATTATCATCCACATCGGACAGCGAGGGAGACTACACCCCGATCCAATGTGCTGATCCAGTTACTACATTATCATCCACATCGGACAGCGAGGGAGGCTACACCCCGATCCAATGTGCTGATCCAGTTACTACATTATCATCCACATCGGACAGCGAGGGAGACTACACCCCGATCCAATGTGCTGATCCAGTTACTACATTATCATCCACATCGGACAGCGAGGGAGACTACACCCCGATCCAATTGTGCTGATCCAGTTAATACATTATCATCCACATCGGACAGCGAGGGAGTTTACACCCCGATCCAATGTGCTGATCCAGTTACTACATTATCATCCACATCGACAGCGAGGGAGACTACACCCCGATCCAATGTGCTGATCCAGTTACTACATTATCATCCACATCGGACAGCGAGGGAGACTACACCCCGATCCAATGTGCTGATCCAGTTACTACATTATCATCCACATCGGACAGCGAGGGAGACTACACCCGATCCAATGTGCTGATCCAGTTACTACATTATCATCCACATCGGACAGCGAGGGAGACTACACCCCGATCCAATGTGCTGATCCAGTTACTACATTATCATCCACATCGGACAGCGAGGGAGACTACACCCCGATCCAATGTGCTGATCCAGTTACTACATTATCATCCACATCGGACAGCGAGGGAGATTACACCCCGATCCAATGTGCTGATCCAGTTACATTATCATCCACATCGGAGAGCTTGGGAGACTACACCCGATCCATTGTGCTGATCCAGTTACTACATTATCATCCACATCGACAGCGATGGAGACTACACCCCGATCCAATGTGCTGATCCAGTTACTACATTATCATCCACATGGGACAGCGAGGGAGACTACACCCCGATCCAATGTGCTGATCCAGTTTACTACATTATCATCGACATCGGACAGCGAGGGAGACAACACCCCGATCCAATGTGCTGATCCAGTTACTACATTATCATCCACATCGGACAGCGAGGAGACTACACCCCGATCCAATGTGCTGATCCGGTTTACTACATTATCATCCACATCGGACAGCGAGGGAGACTACACCCCGATCCAATGTGCTGATCCAGTTACTACATTATCATGCACATCGGACAGCGAGGAGACTACACCCAATCCAATGTGCTGATCCAGTTACTACATTATCATCCACATCGGACAGCGAGGGAGACTACACCCCGATCCAATGTGCTGATCCAGTTACGATATTATCATCCTCATTGGACAGTGAGGGAGACTACACCCCGATCCAATGTGATGATCCAGTTACTACATTATCATCCACATCGGACAGCGAGGGAGACTACACCCCGAACCAATGTGCTGATACAGTTACTAAATTATCATCCACATCGGACAGCGAGGGAGACTACACCCCGATCCAATGTGCTGATCCAGTTACTACATTATCATCCACATCGGACAGTGAGGGAGACTACACCCCGATCCAATGTGCTGATCCAGTTACTACATTATCATCCACATCGGACAGCGAGGGAGACTACACCCCGATCCAATGTGCTGATCCAGTTACTACATTATCATCCACATCGGACAGCGAGGGAGACTACACCCCGATCCAATGTGCTGATCCAGTAACTACATTATCATCCACATCGGACAGCGAGGGAGACTACACCCCGATCCAATGTGCTGATCCAGTTACTACATTATCATCCACATTGGACAGTGAGGGATACTACACCGCGATCCAATGTGCTGATCCAGTTACTACATTGACATCCACATCGGACAGCGAGGGAGACTACACCCCGATCCAATGTGCTGATCCAGTTACTACATTATCATCCACATCGGACAGCGAGGGAGACTACACCCCGATCCAATGTGCTGATCCAGTTACTACATTATCATCCACATCGGACAGCGAGGGAGACTACACCCCGATCCAATGTGCTGATCCAGTTACTACATTATCATCCACATCGGACAGCGAGGGAGACTACACCCCGATCCAATGTGCTGATCCAGTTAATACATTATCATCCACATCGGACAGCGAGGGAGATTACACCCCGATCCAATGTGCTGATCCAGTTACTACATTATCATCCACATCGGACAGCGAGGGAGACTACACCCCGATCCAATGTGCTGATCCAGTTACTACATTATCATCCACATCGGACAGCGAGGGAGACTACACGCGGATCCAATGTGCTGATCCAGTTACTACATTATCATCCACATCGGACAGCGAGGGCGACTACACCCCGATCCAATGTGCTGATCCAGTTACTACATTATCATCCACATCGGACAGCGAGGGAGACTACACCCCGATCCAATGTGCTGATCCAGTTACTACATTATCATCCACATCGGACAGCGAGGGAGATTACACCCCGATCCAATGTGCTGATCCAGTTACCACATTATCATCCACATCGGAGAGCTTGGGAGACTACACCCGGATCCATTGTGCTGATCCAGTTACTACATTATCATCCACATCGGACAGCGATGGAGACTACACCCCGATCCAATGTGCTGATCCAGTTACTACATTATCATCCACATGGGACAGCGAGGGAGACTACACCCCGATCCAATGTGCTGATCCAGTTTACTACATTATCATCGACATCGGACAGCGAGGGAGACTACACCCCGATCCAATGTGCTGATCCAGTTACTACATTATCATCCACATCGGACAGCGAGGGAGACTACACCCCGATCCAATGTGCTGATCCGGTTTACTACATTATCATCCACATCGGACAGCGAGGGAGATTACACCCCGATCTAATGTGCTGATTCAGTTTACTACATTATCATCCACATCGGACAGCGAGGGAGACTACACCCCGATCCAATGTGCTGATCCAGTTACTACATTATCATGCACATCGGACAGCGAGGGAGACTACACCCCAATCCAATGTGCTGATCCAGTTACTACATTATCATCCACATCGGACAGCGAGGGAGACTACACCCCGATCTAATGTGCTGATTCAGTTTACTACATTATCATCCACATCGGACAGCGAGGGAGACTGCACCCCGATCCAATGTGCTGATTCAGTTTACTACATTATCATCCACATCGGACAGCGAGGGAGACTGCACCCCTATCCAATGTGCTGATTCAGTTTACTACATTATCATCCACATCGGACAGCGAGGGAGACTGCACCCCGATCCAATGTGCTGATCCAGTTACTACATTATCATCCACATTCGACAGTGAGGGAGACTACACCCCGATCCAATGTGCTAATCCAGTTACTACATTATCATCCACATCGGACAGCGAGGGAGACTACACCCCAATCCAATGTGCTGATCCAGTTACTACATTATCATCCAAATCGGACAGCGAGGGAGACTACACCCCGATCCAATGTGCTGATCCATTTACTACATTATCATCCACATCGGACAGCGAGGGAGACTACACCCCGATCCAATGTGCTGATCCAGTTACTGCATTATCATCCACATCGGACAACGAGGGAGACTACACCCCGATCCAATGTGCTGATCCAGTTACTACATTATCATCCACATCGGACAGCGATGGAGACTACACCCCGATCCAATGTGCTGATCCAGTTACTACATTATCATCCACATCGGACAGCGAGGGAGATTACACCCCGATCCAATGTGCTGATCCAGTTACTACATTATCATCCACATCGGACAGCGAGGGAGACTACACCCCGATCCAATGTGCTGATCCAGTTACTACATTATCATCCACATCGGACAGCGATGGAGACTACACCCCGATCCAATGTGCTGATCCGGTTTACTACATTATCATCCACATCGGACAGCGAGGGAGACTACACCCCGATCCAATGTGCTGATCCAGTTACTACATTATCATCCACATCGGACAGCGAGGGAGACTACACCCCGATCCAATGTGCTGATCCGGTTTACTACATTATCATCCACATCGGACAGCGAGGGAGACTACACCCCGATCTAATGTGCTGATTCAGTTTACTACATTATCATCCACATCGGACAGCGAGGGAGACTACACCCCGATCCAATGTGCTGATCCAGTTACTACATTATCATGCACATCGGACAGCGAGGGAGACTACACCCCGATCCAACGTGCTGATCCAGTTACTACATTATCATCCACATCGGACAGCGAGGGAGACTACACCCCGATCTAATGTGCTGATTCAGTTTACTACATTATCATCCACATCGGACAGCGAGGGAGACTGCACCCCGATCCAATGTGCTGATTCAGTTTACTACATTATCATCCACATCGGACAGCGAGGGAGACTGCACCCCGATCCAATGTGCTGATTCAGTTTACGACATTATCATCCACATCGGATAGCGAGAGAGACTGCACCCCGATCCAATGTGCTTATCCAGTTACTACATTATCATCCACATTCGACAGTGAGGGAGACTACACCCCGATCCAATGTGCTGATCCAGTTACTACATTATCATCCACATCGGACAGCGAGGGAGACTACACCCCGATCCAATGTGCTGATCCAGTTACTACATTATCATCCAGATCGGACAGCGAGGGAGACTACACCCCGATCCAATGTGCTGATCCAGTTACTACATTATCATCCACATCGGACAGCGAGGGAGACTACACCCCGATCCAATGTGTTGATCCAGTTACTACATTATCATCCACATCGGACAGCGAGGGAGACTACACCCCGATCCAATGTGCTGATCCAGTTACTACATTATCATCCACATCGGACAGCGAGGGAGACTACACCCCGATCCAATGTGCTGATCCAGTTACTACATTATCATGCACATCGGACAGCGAGGGAGACTACACCCCGATCCAATGTGCTGATCGAGTTACTACATTATCATCCACATCGGATAGCGAGGGAGACTACACCCCGATCCAATGTGCTGATCCAGTTACTACATTATCATGCACATCGGACAGCGAGGGAGACTACACCCCGATCCAATGTGCTGATCGAGTTACTACATTATCATCCACATCGGACAGCGAGGGAGACTACACCCCGATCCAATGTGATGATCCAGTTACTACATTATCATCCACATCGGACAGCGAGGGAGATTACACCCCGATCCAATGTGCTGATCCAGTTACTACATTATCATCCACATCGGACAGCGAGGGAGACTACACCCCGATCCAATGTGCTGATCCAGTTACTACATTATCATCCACATCGGACAGCGAGGGAGACTACACCCCGATCCAATGTGCTGATCCAGTTACTACATTATCATCCACATCGGACAGCGAGGGAGACTACACCCCGATCCAATGTGCTGATCCGGTTTACTACATTATCATCCACATCGGACAGCGAGGGAGACTACACCCCGATCCAATGTGCTGATCCAGTTACTACATTATCATCCACATCGGACAGCGAGGGAGACTACACCCCGATCCAATGTGCTGATCCGGTTTACTACATTATCATCCACATCGGACAGCGAGGGAGACTACACCCCGATCCAATGTGCTGATCCAGTTACTACATTATCATCCACATCGGACAGCGAGGGAGACTACACCCCGATCCAACGTGCTGATCCAGTTACTACATTATCATCCACATCGGACAGCGAGGGAGACTACACCCCGATCCAATTTGCTGATCCGGTTTACTACATTATCATCCACATCGGACAGCGAGGGAGACTACACCCCGATCCAATGTGCTGATCCAGTTACTACATTATTATCCACATCGGACAGCGAGGGAGATTACACCCCGATCCAATGTGCTGATCCAGTTACTACATTATCATCCACATCGGACAGCGAGGGAGACTACACCCCGATCCAATGTGCTGATCCAGTTACTACATTATCATCCACATCGGACAGCGAGGGAGATTACACCACGATCCAATGTGCTGATCCAGTTACTAGATTATCATCCACATCGGACAGCGAGGGAGACTACACCCCGATCCAATGTGCTGATCCAGTTACTACATTATCATCCACATCGGACAGCGAGGGAGACTACACCCCGATCCAATGTGCTGATCCAGTTACTACATTATCATCCACATCGGACAGCGAGGGAGACTACACCCCGATCCAATGTGCTGATCCAGTTACTACATTATCATCCACATCGGACAGCGAGGGAGACTACACTCCGATCCAATGTGCTGATCCAGTTACTACATTATCATCCACATCGGACAGCGAGGGAGACTACACCCCGATCCAATGTGCTGATCCAGTTACTACATTATCATCCACATCGGACAGCGAAGGAGATTACACCCGATCCAATGTGCTGATCCAGTTACTACATTATCATCCACATCGGACAGCGAGGGAGACTACACCCCGATCCAATGTGCTGATCCAGTTACTACATTATCATCCACATCGGACAGTGAGGGAGACTACACCCCGATCCAATGTGCAGATCCAGTTACTACATTATCATCCACATGGGACAGCGAGGGAGACTACACCCCGATCCAATGTGCTGATCCAGTTACTACATTATCATCCACATCGGACAGCGATGGAGACTACACCCCGATCCAATGTGCTGATCCGGTTTACTACATTATCATCCACATCGGACAGCGAGGGAGACTACGCCCCGATCCAATGTGCTGATCCAGTTACTACATTATCATCCACATCGGACAGCGAGGGAGACTACACCCCGATCCAATGTGCTGATCCGGTTTACTACATTATCATCCACATCGGACAGCGAGGGAGACTACACCCCGATCTAATCTGCTGATTCAGTTTACTACATTATCATCCACATCGGACAGCGAGGGAGACTACACCCCGATCCAATGTGCTGATCCAGTTACTACATTATCATGCACATCGGACAGCGAGGGAGACTACACCCCGATCCAATGTGCTGATCCAGTAACTACATTATCATCCACATCGGACAGCGAGGGAGACTACAACCCGATCCAATGTGCTGATCCAGTTACTACATTATCATCCACATCGGACAGCAAGGGAGACTACACCCTGATCCAATGTGCTGATCCAGTAACTACATTATCATCCACATCGGACAGCGAGGGAGACTACACCCCGATCCAATGTGCTGATCCAGTTACTACATTATCATCCACATCGGACAGCGAGGGAGACTACACCCCGATCCAATGTGCTGATCCAGTTCCTACGTTATCATCCACATGGGACAGCGAGGGAGACTACACCCCGATCCAATGTGCTGATCCAGTTACTACATTATCATCCACATCGGACAGCGAGGGAGACTACACCCCGATCCAATGTGCAGATCCAGTTACTACATTATCATCCACATCGGACAGCGAGGGAGACTACACCCCGATCCAATGTGCTGATCCAGTTACTACATTATCATCCACATCGGACAGCGAGGGAGACTACACCCCGATCCAATGTGCTGATCCAGTTACTACATTATCATCCACATCGGACAGCGAGGGAGATTACACCCCGATCCAATGTGCTGATCCAGTTACTACATTATCATCCACATCGTACAGCGAGGGAGACTACACCCCTATCCAATGTGCTGATCAAGTTACTACATTATCATCCACATCGGACAGCGAGGGAGACTACACCCCGATCCAATGTGCTGATCCAGTTACTACATTATCATCCACATGGGACAGCGAGGGAGACTACACCCCGATCCAATGTGCTGATCCAGTTACTACATTATCATCCACATCGGACAGCGATGGAGACTACACCCCGATCCAATGTGCTGATCCGGTTCACTACATTATCATCCACATCGGACAGCGAGGGAGACTACACCCCGATCCAATGTGCTGATCCAGTTACTACATTATCATCCACATCGGACAGCGAGGGAGACTACACCCCGATCCAATGTGCTGATCCGGTTTACTACATTATCATCCACATCGGACAGCGAGGGAGACTACACCCCGATCTAATGTGCTGATTCAGTTTACTACATTATCATCCACATCGGACAGCGAGGGAGACTACACCCCGATCCAATGTGCTGATCCAGTTACTACATTGTCATGCACATCGGACAGCGAGGGAGACTACACCCCGATCCAATGTGCTGATCCAGTTACTACATTATCATCCACATCGTACAGCGAGGGAGACTACACCCCTATCCAATGTGCTGATCAAGTTACTACATTATCATCCACATCGGACAGCGAGGGAGACTACACCCCGATCCAATGTGCTGATCCAGTTACTACATTATCATCCACATCGGACAGCGAGGGAGACTACACCCCGATCCAATGTGCAGATCCAGTTACTACATTATCATCCACATCGGACAGCGAGGGAGACTCCACCCCGATCCAATGTGCTGATCCAGTTACTACATTATCATCCACATCGGACAGCGAGGGAGACTACACCCCGATCCAATGTGCTGATCCAGTAACTACATTATCATCCACATCGGACAGCGAGGGAGACTACACCCCGATCCAATGTGCTGATCCAGTTACTACATTATCATCCACATCGGACAGCGATGGAGACTACACCCCGATCCAATGTGCTGATCCGGTTCACTACATTATCATCCACATCGGACAGCGAGGGAGACTACACCCCGATCCAATGTGCTGATCCAGTTACTACATTATCATCCACATCGGACAGCGAGGGAGACTACACCCCGATCCAATGTGCTGATCCGGTTTACTACATTATCATCCACATCGGACAGCGAGGGAGACTACACCCCGATCTAATGTGCTGATTCAGTTTACTACATTATCATCCACATCGGACAGCGAGGGAGACTACACCCCGATCCAATGTGCTGATCCAGTTACTACATTGTCATGCACATCGGACAGCGAGGGAGACTACACCCCGATCCAATGTGCTGATCCAGTTACTACATTATCATCCACATCGGACAGCGAGGGAGACTACACCTCGATCTAATGTGCTGATTCAGTTTACTACATTATCGTCCACATCGGACAGCGAGGGAGACTACACCCCGATCCAATGTGCTGATCCAGTTACTGCATTATCATGCACATCGGACAGCGAGGGAGACTACACCCCGATCCAATGTGCTGATCCAGTTACTACATTATCATCCACATCGGACAGCGAGGGAGACTACACCCCGATCCAAAGTGCTGATCGAGTTACTACATTATCATCCACATCGGACAGCGAGGGAGACTACACCCCGATCCAATGTGCTGATCCAGTTACTACATTATCAACCACATCGGACAGCGAGTGAGACTACACCCCGATCCAATGTGCTGATCCAGTTACTACATTATCATCCACATCGGACAGCGAGGGAGACTACACCCCGATCCAATGTGCTGATCCAGTTACTACATTATCATCCAGATCGGACAGCGAGGGAGATTACACCCCGATCCAATGTGCTGATCCAGTTACTACATTATCATCCACATCGGACAGCGAGGGAGACTACACCCCGATCCAATGTGCTGATCCAGTTACTACATTATCATCCACATCGGACAGCGAGGGAGACTACACCCCGATCCAATGTGCTGATCCAGTTACTACATTATCATCCACATCGGACAGCGAGGGAGACTACACCCCGATCCAATGTGCTGATCCAGTTACAACATTATCATCCACATCGGACAGCGAGGGCGACTACACCCCGATCCAATGTGCTGATCCAGTTACTACATTATCATCCACATCGGACAGCGAGGAAGATTACACCCCGATCCAATGTGCTGATCCAGTTACTACATTATCATCCACATCGGACAGCGAGGGAGACTACACCCCGATCCAATGTGCTGATCCAGTTACTACATTATCATCCACATCGGATAGCGAGGGAGACTACACCCCGATCCAATGTGCTGATCCAGTTACTACATTATCCACATCGGACAGCGATGGAGACTACACCCCGATCCAATGTGCTGATCCGGTTTACTACATTATCATCCACATTGGACAGCGAGGGAGACTACACCCCGATCCAATGTGCTGATCCAGTTCCTACATTATCATCCACATCGGACAGCGAGGAAGACTACACCCAGATCCAATGTGCTGATCCAGTTACTACATTATCATCCACATCGGACAGCGAGGGAGATTACACCCCGATCCAATATGCTGATCCGGTTTACTACATTATCATCCACATCGGACAGCGAGGGAGACTACACCCCGATCCAACGTGCTGATCCAGTTACTACATTATCATCCACGTCGGACAGCGAGGGAGATTACACCCCGATCCAATGTGCTGATCCAGTTACTACATTATCATCCACATCGGACAGCGAGGGAGACTACACCCCGATCCAATGTGCTGATCTGGTTTACTACATTATCATCCACATCGGACAGCGAGGGAGACTACACCCCGATCCAATGTGCTGATCCAGTTACTACATTATCATCCACATCAGACAGCGAGGGAGACTACACCCCGATCCAATGTGCTGATCCAGTTACTACATTATCATCCACATCGGACAGCGAGGGAGACTACACCCCGATCCAATGTGCTGATCCAGTTACTACATTATCATCCACATCGGACAGCGAGGGAGACTACACCCCGATCCTATGTGCTGATCCAGTTACTACATTATCATCCACATCGGACAGTGAGGGAGATTACACCCCGATCCAATGTGCTGATCCAATTACTACACTATCATCCACATCGGACAGTGAGGGAGACTACACCCCGATCCAATGTGCTGATCCAGTTACTACATTATCATCCACATCGGACAGCGAGGGAGACTACACCCCGATCCAATGTGCGGATCCAGTTCCTACGTTATCATCCACATGGGACAGCGAGGGAGACTACACCCCGATCCAATGTGCTGATCCAGTTACTACATTATCATCCACATCGGACAGCGAGGGAGACTACACCCCGATCCAATGTGCAGATCCAGTTACTACATTATCATCCACATCGGACAGCGAGGGAGACTCCACCCCGATCCAATGTGCTGATCCGGTTTACTACAATATCATCCACATCGGACAGCGAGGGAGACTACACCCCGATCTAATGTGCTGATTCAGTTTACTACATTATCATCCACATCGGACAGCGAGGGAGACTACACCCCGATCCAATGTGCTGATCCAGTTACTACATTGTCATGCACATCGGACAGCGAGGGAGACTACACCCCGATCCAATGTGCTGATCCAGTTACTACATTATCATCCACATCGTACAGCGAGGGAGACTACACCCCTATCCAATGTGCTGATCAAGTTACTACATTATCATCCACATCGGACAGCGAGGGAGACTACACCCCGATCCAATGTGCTGATCCAGTTACTACATTATCATCCACATCGGACAGCGAGGGAGACTACACCCCGATCCAATGTGCAGATCCAGTTACTACATTATCATCCACATCGGACAGCGAGGGAGACTCCACCCCGATCCAATGTGCTGATCCAGTTACTACATTATCATCCACATCGGACAGCGAGGGAGACTACACCCCGATCCAATGTGCTGATCCAGTAACTACATTATCATCCACATCGGACAGCGAGGGAGACTACACCCCGATCCAATGTGCTGATCCAGTTACTACATTATCATCCACATCGGACAGCGATGGAGACTACACCCCGATCCAATGTGCTGATCCGGTTCACTACATTATCATCCACATCGGACAGCGAGGGAGACTACACCCCGATCCAATGTGCTGATCCAGTTACTACATTATCATCCACATCGGACAGCGAGGGAGACTACACCCCGATCCAATGTGCTGATCCGGTTTACTACATTATCATCCACATCGGACAGCGAGGGAGACTACACCCCGATCTAATGTGCTGATTCAGTTTACTACATTATCATCCACATCGGACAGCGAGGGAGACTACACCCCGATCCAATGTGCTGATCCAGTTACTACATTATCATCCACATCAGACAGCGAGGGAGACTACACCCCGATCCAATGTGCTGATCCAGTTACTACATTATCATCCACATCGGACAGCGAGGGAGACTACACCCCGATCCAATGTGCTGATCCAGTTACTACATTATCATCCACATCGGACAGCGAGGGAGACTACACCCCGATCCTATGTGCTGATCCAGTTACTACATTATCATCCACATCGGACAGTGAGGGAGATTACACCCCGATCCAATGTGCTGATCCAATTACTACACTATCATCCACATCGGACAGTGAGGGAGACTACACCCCGATCCAATGTGCTGATCCAGTTACTACATTATCATCCACATCGGACAGCGAGGGAGACTACACCCCGATCCAATGTGCGGATCCAGTTCCTACGTTATCATCCACATGGGACAGCGAGGGAGACTACACCCCGATCCAATGTGCTGATCCAGTTACTACATTATCATCCACATCGGACAGCGAGGGAGACTACACCCCGATCCAATGTGTAGATCCAGTTACTACATTATCATCCACATCGGACAGCGAGGGAGACTCCACCCCGATCCAATGTGCTGATCCGGTTTACTACATTATCATCCACATCGGACAGCGAGGGAGACTACACCCCGATCTAATGTGCTGATTCAGTTTACTACATTATCATCCACATCGGACAGCGAGGGAGACTACACCCCGATCCAATGTGCTGATCCAGTTACTACATTGTCATGCACATCGGACAGCGAGGGAGACTACACCCCGATCCAATGTGCTGATCCAGTTACTACATTATCATCCACATCGTACAGCGAGGGAGACTACACCCCTATCCAATGTGCTGATCAAGTTACTACATTATCATCCACATCGGACAGCGAGGGAGACTACACCCCGATCCAATGTGCTGATCCAGTTACTACATTATCATCCACATCGGACAGCGAGGGAGACTACACCCCGATCCAATGTGCAGATCCAGTTACTACATTATCATCCACATCGGACAGCGAGGGAGACTCCACCCCGATCCAATGTGCTGATCCAGTTACTACATTATCATCCACATCGGACAGCGAGGGAGACTACACCCCGATCCAATGTGCTGATCCAGTAACTACATTATCATCCACATCGGACAGCGAGGGAGACTACACCCCGATCCAATGTGCTGATCCAGTTACTACATTATCATCCACATCGGACAGCGATGGAGACTACACCCCGATCCAATGTGCTGATCCGGTTCACTACATTATCATCCACATCGGACAGCGAGGGAGACTACACCCCGATCCAATGTGCTGATCCAGTTACTACATTATCATCCACATCGGACAGCGAGGGAGACTACACCCCGATCCAATGTGCTGATCCGGTTTACTACATTATCATCCACATCGGACAGCGAGGGAGACTACACCCCGATCTAATGTGCTGATTCAGTTTACTACATTATCATCCACATCGGACAGCGAGGGAGACTACACCCCGATCCAATGTGCTGATCCAGTTACTACATTGTCATGCACATCGGACAGCGAGGGAGACTACACCCCGATCCAATGTGCTGATCCAGTTACTACATTATCATCCACATCGGACAGCGAGGGAGACTACACCTCGATCTAATGTGCTGATTCAGTTTACTACATTATCGTCCACATCGGACAGCGAGGGAGACTACACCCCGATCCAATGTGCTGATCCAGTTACTGCATTATCATGCACATCGGACAGCGAGGGAGACTACACCCCGATCCAATGTGCTGATCCAGTTACTACATTATCATCCACATCGGACAGCGAGGGAGACTACACCCCGATCCAAAGTGCTGATCGAGTTACTACATTATCATCCACATCGGACAGCGAGGGAGACTACACCCCGATCCAATGTGCTGATCCAGTTACTACATTATCAACCACATCGGACAGCGAGTGAGACTACACCCCGATCCAATGTGCTGATCCAGTTACTACATTATCATCCACATCGGACAGCGAGGGAGACTACACCCCGATCCAATGTGCTGATCCAGTTACTACATTATCATCCACATCGGACAGCGAGGGAGACTACACCCCGATCCAATGTGCTGATCCGGTTTACTACATTATCATCCACATCGGACAGCGAGGGAGACTACACCCCGATCTAATGTGCTGATTCAGTTTACTACATTATCATCCACATCGGACAGCGAGGGAGACTACACCCCGATCCAATGTGCTGATCCAGTTACTACATTATCATCCACATCAGACAGCGAGGGAGACTACACCCCGATCCAATGTGCTGATCCAGTTACTACATTATCATCCACATCGGACAGCGAGGGAGACTACACCCCGATCCAATGTGCTGATCCAGTTACTACATTATCATCCACATCGGACAGCGAGGGAGACTACACCCCGATCCTATGTGCTGATCCAGTTACTACATTATCATCCACATCGGACAGTGAGGGAGATTACACCCCGATCCAATGTGCTGATCCAATTACTACACTATCATCCACATCGGACAGTGAGGGAGACTACACCCCGATCCAATGTGCTGATCCAGTTACTACATTATCATCCACATCGGACAGCGAGGGAGACTACACCCCGATCCAATGTGCGGATCCAGTTCCTACGTTATCATCCACATGGGACAGCGAGGGAGACTACACCCCGATCCAATGTGCTGATCCAGTTACTACATTATCATCCACATCGGACAGCGAGGGAGACTACACCCCGATCCAATGTGTAGATCCAGTTACTACATTATCATCCACATCGGACAGCGAGGGAGACTCCACCCCGATCCAATGTGCTGATCCGGTTTACTACATTATCATCCACATCGGACAGCGAGGGAGACTACACCCCGATCTAATGTGCTGATTCAGTTTACTACATTATCATCCACATCGGACAGCGAGGGAGACTACACCCCGATCCAATGTGCTGATCCAGTTACTACATTGTCATGCACAT
Organism: Hypanus sabinus; assembly: GCF_030144855.1. NCBI lineage: Eukaryota > Metazoa > Chordata > Chondrichthyes > Myliobatiformes > Dasyatidae > Hypanus > Hypanus sabinus. Next base: position 34,047 of record NW_026780164.1, on the reverse strand, counting down.
CGGACAGCGAGGGAGACTACACCCCGATCCAATGTGCTGATCCAGTTACTACATTATCATCCACATCGTACAGCGAGGGAGACTACACCCCTATCCAATGTGCTGATCAAGTTACTACATTATCATCCACATCGGACAGCGAGGGAGACTACACCCCGATCCAATGTGCTGATCCAGTTACTACATTATCATCCACATCGGACAGCGAGGGAGACTACACCCCGATCCAATGTGCAGATCCAGTTACTACATTATCATCCACATCGGACAGCGAGGGAGACTCCACCCCGATCCAATGTGCTGATCCAGTTACTACATTATCATCCACATCGGACAGCGAGGGAGACTACACCCCGATCCAATGTGCTGATCCAGTAACTACATTATCATCCACATCGGACAGCGAGGGAGACTACACCCCGATCCAATGTGCTGATCCAGTTACTACATTATCATCCACATCGGACAGCGATGGAGACTACACCCCGATCCAATGTGCTGATCCGGTTCACTACATTATCATCCACATCGGACAGCGAGGGAGACTACACCCCGATCCAATGTGCTGATCCAGTTACTACATTATCATCCACATCGGACAGCGAGGGAGACTACACCCCGATCCAATGTGCTGATCCGGTTTACTACATTATCATCCACATCGGACAGCGAGGGAGACTACACCCCGATCTAATGTGCTGATTCAGTTTACTACATTATCATCCACATCGGACAGCGAGGGAGACTACACCCCGATCCAATGTGCTGATCCAGTTACTACATTGTCATGCACATCGGACAGCGAGGGAGACTACACCCCGATCCAATGTGCTGATCCAGTTACTACATTATCATCCACATCGGACAGCGAGGGAGACTACACCTCGATCTAATGTGCTGATTCAGTTTACTACATTATCGTCCACATCGGACAGCGAGGGAGACTACACCCCGATCCAATGTGCTGATCCAGTTACTGCATTATCATGCACATCGGACAGCGAGGGAGACTACACCCCGATCCAATGTGCTGATCCAGTTACTACATTATCATCCACATCGGACAGCGAGGGAGACTACACCCCGATCCAAAGTGCTGATCGAGTTACTACATTATCATCCACATCGGACAGCGAGGGAGACTACACCCCGATCCAATGTGCTGATCCAGTTACTACATTATCAACCACATCGGACAGCGAGTGAGACTACACCCCGATCCAATGTGCTGATCCAGTTACTACATTATCATCCACATCGGACAGCGAGGGAGACTACACCCCGATCCAATGTGCTGATCCAGTTACTACATTATCATCCACATCGGACAGCGAGGGAGATTACACCCCGATCCAATGTGCTGATCCAGTTACTACATTATCATCCACATCGGACAGCGAGGGAGACTACACCCCGATCCAATGTGCTGATCCAGTTACTACATTATCATCCACATCGGACAGCGAGGGAGACTACACCCCGATCCAATGTGCTGATCCAGTTACTACATTATCATCCACATCGGACAGCGAGGGAGACTACACCCCGATCCAATGTGCTGATCCAGTTACAACATTATCATCCACATCGGACAGCGAGGGCGACTACACCCCGATCCAATGTGCTGATCCAGTTACTACATTATCATCCACATCGGACAGCGAGGAAGATTACACCCCGATCCAATGTGCTGATCCAGTTACTACATTATCATCCACATCGGACAGCGAGGGAGACTACACCCCGATCCAATGTGCTGATCCAGTTACTACATTATCATCCACATCGGATAGCGAGGGAGACTACACCCCGATCCAATGTGCTGATCCAGTTACTACATTATCCACATCGGACAGCGATGGAGACTACACCCCGATCCAATGTGCTGATCCGGTTTACTACATTATCATCCACATTGGACAGCGAGGGAGACTACACCCCGATCCAATGTGCTGATCCAGTTCCTACATTATCATCCACATCGGACAGCGAGGAAGACTACACCCAGATCCAATGTGCTGATCCAGTTACTACATTATCATCCACATCGGACAGCGAGGGAGATTACACCCCGATCCAATATGCTGATCCGGTTTACTACATTATCATCCACATCGGACAGCGAGGGAGACTACACCCCGATCCAACGTGCTGATCCAGTTACTACATTATCATCCACGTCGGACAGCGAGGGAGATTACACCCCGATCCAATGTGCTGATCCAGTTACTACATTATCATCCACATCGGACAGCGAGGGAGACTACACCCCGATCCAATGTGCTGATCTGGTTTACTACATTATCATCCACATCGGACAGCGAGGGAGACTACACCCCGATCCAATGTGCTGATCCAGTTACTACATTATCATCCACATCAGACAGCGAGGGAGACTACACCCCGATCCAATGTGCTGATCCAGTTACTACATTATCATCCACATCGGACAGCGAGGGAGACTACACCCCGATCCAATGTGCTGATCCAGTTACTACATTATCATCCACATCGGACAGCGAGGGAGACTACACCCCGATCCTATGTGCTGATCCAGTTACTACATTATCATCCACATCGGACAGTGAGGGAGATTACACCCCGATCCAATGTGCTGATCCAATTACTACACTATCATCCACATCGGACAGTGAGGGAGACTACACCCCGATCCAATGTGCTGATCCAGTTACTACATTATCATCCACATCGGACAGCGAGGGAGACTACACCCCGATCCAATGTGCGGATCCAGTTCCTACGTTATCATCCACATGGGACAGCGAGGGAGACTACACCCCGATCCAATGTGCTGATCCAGTTACTACATTATCATCCACATCGGACAGCGAGGGAGACTACACCCCGATCCAATGTGCAGATCCAGTTACTACATTATCATCCACATCGGACAGCGAGGGAGACTCCACCCCGATCCAATGTGCTGATCCAGTTACTACATTATCATCCACATCGGACAGCGAGGGAGACTACACCCCGATCCAATGTGCTGATCCAGTTACTACATTATCATCCACATCGGACAGCGAGGGAGATTACACCCCGATCCAATGTGCTGATCCAGTTACTACATTATCATCCACATCGTACAGCGAGGGAGACTACACCCCTATCCAATGTGCTGATCAAGTTACTACATTATCATCCACATCGGACAGCGATGGAGACTACACCCCGATCCAATGTGCTGATCCGGTTCACTACATTATCATCCACATCGGACAGCGAGGGAGACTACACCCCGATCCAATGTGCTGATCCAGTTACTACATTATCATCCACATCGGACAGCGAGGGAGACTACACCCCGATCCAATGTGCTGATCCGGTTTACTACATTATCATCCACATCGGACAGCGAGGGAGACTACACCCCGATCTAATGTGCTGATTCAGTTTACTACATTATCATCCACATCGGACAGCGAGGGAGACTACACCCCGATCCAATGTGCTGATCCAGTTACTACATTGTCATGCACATCGGACAGCGAGGGAGACTACACCCCGGTCCAATGTGCTGATCCAGTTACTACATTATCATCCACATCGGACAGCGAGGGAGACTACACCCCGATCTAATGTGCTGATTCAGTTTACTACATTATCATCCACATCGGACAGCGAGGGAGACTACACCCCGATCCAATGTGCTGATCCAGTTACTGCATTATCATGCACATCGGACAGCGAGGGAGACTACACCCCGATCCAATGTGCTGATCCAGTTACTACATTATCATCCACATCGGACAGCGAGGGAGACTACACCCCGATCCAAAGTGCTGATCGAGTTACTACATTATCATCCACATCGGACAGCGAGGGAGACTACACCCCGATCCAATGTGCTGATCCAGTTACTACATTATCAACCACATCGGACAGCGAGTGAGACTACACCCCGATCCAATGTGCTGATCCAGTTACTACATTATCATCCACATCGGACAGCGAGGGAGATTACACCCCGATCCAATGTGCTGATCCAGTTACTACATTATCATCCACATCGGACAGCGAGGGAGACTACACCCCGATCCAATGTGCTGATCCAGTTACTACATTATCATCCACATCGGACAGCGAGGGAGATTACACCCCGATCCAATGTGCTGATCCAGTTACTACATTATCATCCACATCGGACAGCGAGGGAGACTACACCCCGATCCAATGTGCTGATCCAGTTACTACATTATCATCCACATCGGACAGCGAGGGAGACTACACCCCGATCCAATGTGCTGATCCAGTTACTACATTATCATCCACATCGGACAGCGAGGGAAATTACACCCCGATCCAATGCGCTGATCCAGTTTACTACATTATCATCCACATCGGACAGCGAGGGAGACTACACCCCGATCCAATGTGCTGATCCAGTTACTACATTATCAACCACGTCGGACAGCGAGGGAGACTACACCCTGATCCAATGTGCTGATCCAGTTATTACATTATCATACACATCGGACAGCGAGGGAGACTACAGCCCGATCCAATGTGCTGATCCAGTTACTACATTATCACCCACATCGGACAGCGAGGGAGACTACACCCCGATCCAATGTGCTGATCCAGTTACTACATTATCATCCACATCGGACAGCGAGGGAGACTACACCCCGATCCAATGTGCTGATCCAGTTACTACATTATCATCCACATCGGACAGCGAGGGAGACTACACTCTGATCCAATGTGCTGATCCAGTTACTACATTATCATCCACATCGGACAGCGAGGGAGACTACACCCCGATCCAATGTGCTGATCCAGTTACTACATTATCATCCACATCGGACAGCGAGGGAGACTACACCCCGATCCAATGTGCTGATCCAGTTAGTACATTATCATCCACATCGGACAGCGAGGGAGATTACACCCCGATCCAATGTGCTGATCCAGTTACTACATTATCATCCACATCGGACAGCGAGGGAGATTACACCACGATCCAATGTGCTGATCCAGTTACTACATTATCATCCACATCGGACAGCGAGGGAGACTACACCCCGATCCAATGTGCTGATCCAGTTACTACATTATCATCCACATCGGACAGCGAGGGAGACTACACCCCGATCCAATGTGCAGATCCAGTTACTACATTATCATCCACATGGGACAGCGAGGGAGACTACACCCCGATCCAATGTGCTGATCCAGTTACTACATTATCATCCACATCGGACAGCGAGGGAGACTACACCCCGATCCAATGTGCTGATCCAGTTACAACGTTATCATCCACATGGGACAGCGAGGGAGACTACACCCCGATCCAATGTGCTGATCCAGTTACTACATTATCATCCACATCGGACAGCGATGGAGACTACACCCCGATCCAATGTGCTGATCCGGTTTACTACATTATCATCCACATCGGACAGCGAGGGAGAGTACACCACGATCCAATGTGCTGATCCAGTTACTACATTATCATCCACATCGGACAGCGAGGGAGACTACACCCCGATCCAATGTGCTGATCCAGTTACTACATTATCATCCACATCGGACAGCGAGGGAAATTACACCCCGATCCAATGTGCTGATCCGGTTTACTACATTATCATCCACATCGGACAGCGAGGGAGACTACACCCCGATCCAATGTGCTGATCCAGTTACTACATTATCATCCACGTCGGACAGCGAGTGAGATTACACACCGATCCAATGTGCTGATCCAGTTACTACATTATCATCCACATCGGACAGCGACGGAGACTACACCCCGATCCAATATGCTGATCCGGTTTACTACATTATCATCCACATTGGACAGCGAGGGAGACTACACCCCGATCCAAGGTGCTGATCCAGTTACTACATTATCATCCACATCGGACAGTGAGGGAGACTACAGCCCGATCCAATGTGCTGATCCAGTTACTACATTATCATCCACATCGGACAGCGAGGGAGACTACACCCCGATCCAATGTGCTGATCCAGTTACTACATTATCATCCACATCAGACAGCGAGGGAGACTACACCCCGATCCAATGTGCTGATCCAGTTACTACATTATCATCCACATCGGACAGCGAGGGAGATTACACCCCGATCCAATGTGCTGATCCAGTTACTACATTATCATCCACATCGGACAGTGAGGGAGAATACACCCCGATCCAATGTGCTGATCCAGTTACTACATTATCATCCACATCGGACAGCGAGGGAGACTACACCACGATCCAATGTGCTGATCCAGTTACTACATTATCACCCACATCGGACAGCGAGGGAGACTACACCCCGATCCAATGTGCTGATCCAGTTACGACATTATCATACACATCGGACAGCGAAGGAGACTACACCCGATCCAATGTGCTGATTCAGTTTCTACATTATCATCCACATCGGACAGCGAGGGAGACTACACCCCGATCCAATGTGCTGATCCAGTTACTACATTATCATGCACATCGGACAGCGAGGGAGACTACACCCCGATCCAATGTACTGATCCAGTAACTACATTATCATCCAGATTGGACAGCGAGGGAGACTACACCCCGATCCAATGTGCTGATCCAGGTACTACATTATCATCCACATCGGACAGCGAGGGAGACTACACCCCGATCCAATGTGCTGATCCAGTTACTACATTATCATCCACATCGGACAGGAAGGGAGACTACACCCCGATCCAATGTGCTGATCCAGTTACTACATTATCATCCACATCGGACAGCGAGGGAGACTACACCCCGATCCAATGTGCTGATCCAGTTACTACATTATCATCCACATCGGACAGCGAGGGAGACTACACCCCGATCCAATGTGCTGATCCAGTTACTACATTATCATCCACATCGGACAGCGAGGGAGACTACACCCCGATCCAATGTGCTGATCCAGTAACTGCATTATCATCGACATCGGACAGCGAGGGAGACTACACCCCGATCCAATGTGCTGATCCAGTTACTACATTATCATCCACATCGGACAGCGATGGAGACTACACCCCGATCCAATGTGCTGATCCGGTTTACTACATTATCATCCACATCGGACAGCGAGGGAGACTACACCCGATCCAGTGTGCTGATCCAGTTACTACATTATCATCCACATCGGACAGCGAGGGAGACTACAACCCGATCCAATGTGCTGATCCAGTTACTACATTATCATCCACATCGGACAGCGAGGGAAATTACACCCCGATCCAATGTGCTGATCCGGTTTACTACATTATCATCCACATCGGACAGCGAGGGAGACTACACCCCGATCCAATGTGCTGATCCAGTTACTACATTATCATCCACATCGGACAGCGAGGGAGATTACACCCCGATCCAATGTGCTGATCCAATTACTAAATTATCATCCACATCGGACAGTGAGGGAGACTACACCCCGATCCAATGTGCTGATCCAGTTACTACATTATCATCCACATCGGACAGTGAGGGAGACTACACCCCGATCCAATGTGCTGATCCAGTTACTACATTATCATCCACATCGGACAGCGAGGGAGACTACACCCCGATCCAATGTGCTGATCCAGTTACTACATTATCATCCACGTCGGACAGCGAGGGAGATTACACCCCGATCCAATGTGCTGATCCAGTTACTACATTATCATCCACATCGGACAGCGACGGAGACTACACCCCGATCCAATGTGCTGATCCAGTTACTACATTATCATCCACATCGGACAGCGACGGAGACTACACCCCGATCCAATATGCTGATCCGGTTTACTACATTATCATCCACATCGGACAGCGAGGGAGACTACACCCCGATCCAATGTGCTGATCCAGTTACTACATTATCATCCACATCGGACAGCGAGGGAGACTACACCCCGATCCAATGTGCTGATCCAGTTACTACATTATCATCCACATCAGACAGCGAGGGAGACTACACCCCGATCCAATGTGCTGATCCAGTTACTACATTATCATCCACATCGGACAGCGAGGGAGATTACACCGCGATCTAATGTGCTGATCCAGTTACTACATTGTCATCCACATCGGACAGTGAGGGAGACTACACCCCGATCCAATGTGCTGATGCAGTTACTACATTATCATCCACATCGGACAGTGAGGGAGACTACACCCCGATCCAATGTGCTGATCCAGTTACTACATTATCATCCACATCGGACAGCGAGGGAGACTACACCCCGATCCAATGTGCTGATCCAGTTACTACATTATCATCCACATCGGACAGCGAGGGAGACTACACCCCGATCCAATGTGCTGATCCAGTTACTACATTATCATCCACATCGGACAGCGAGGGAGACTACACCCCGATCCAATGTGCTGATCCAGTTACTACATTATCATCCACATCGGACAGCGAGGGAGACTACACCCCGATCCAATGTGCTGATCCAGTTACTACATTATCACCCACATCGGACAGCGAGGGAGACTACACCCCGATCCAATGTGCAGAACCCGTTAATACATTATCATCCACATCGGACAGCGAGGGAGACTGCACCCCGATCCAATGTGCTGATCCAGTTACTACATTATCATCCACATCGGACAGCGAGGGAGACTACACGCTGATCCAATGTGCTGATCCAGTTACTACATTATCATCCACATCGGACAGCGAGGGAGACTACACCCCGATCCAATGTGCTGGTCCAGTTACTACATTATCATCCACATCGGACAGCAAGGGAGACTACACCCCGATCCAATGTGCTGATCCAGTTACTACATTATCATCCACATCGGACAGCGAGGGAGACTACACCCCGATCCAATGTGCTGATCCAGTAACTACATTATCATCCACATCGGACAGCGAGGGAGACTACACCCCGATCCAATGTGCTGATCCAGTTACTACATTATCATCCACATCGGACAGTGAGGGAGACTACACCCCGATCCAATGTGCTGATCCAGTTACTACATTATCATCCACATCGGACAGCGAGGGAGACTACACCCTGATCCAATCTGCTGATCCAGTAACTACATTATCATCCACATCGTACAGCGAGGGAGAGTACACCCCGATCCAATGTGCTGATCCAGTTACTACATTATCATCCACATCGGACAGCGAGGGAGACTACACCCCGATCCAATGTGCTGATCCAGTTACAACGTTATCATCCACATGGGACAGCGAGGGAGACTACACCCCGATCCAATGTGCTGATCCAGTTACTACATTATCATCCACATCTGGCAGCGATGGAGACTACACCCCGATCCAATGTGCTGATCCGGTTTACTACATTATCATCCACATCGGACAGTGAGGGAGACTACACCCCGATCCAATGTGCTGATCCAGTTACTACATTATCATCCACATCGGACAGTGAGGGAGACTACACCCCGATCCAATGTGCTGATCCAGGTACTACATTATCATCCACATCGGACAGCGAGGGAGACTACACCCCGATCCAATGTGCTGATCCAGTTACTACATTATCATCCACATCGGACAGCGAGGGAGACTACACGCTGATCCAATGTGCTGATCCAGTTACTACATTATCATCCACATCGGACAGTGAGGGAGACTACACCCCGATCCAATGTGCTGATCCAGGTACTACATTATCATCCACATCGGACAGCGAGGGAGACTACACCCCGATCCAATGTGCTGATCCAGTTACTACATTATCATCCACATCGGACAGCGAGGGAGACTACACCCCGATCCAATGTGCTGATCCAGTTACTACATTATCATCCACGTCGGACAGCGAGTGAGATTACACACCGATCCAATGTGCTGATCCAGTTACTACATTATCATCCACATCGGACAGCGAGGGAGACTACACCCCGATCCAATGTGCTGATCCAGTTACTACATTATCATCCACATCGGACAGCGAGGGAGACTACACCCCGATCCAATGTGCTGATCCAGTTACTACATTATCATCCACATCGGACAGCGAGGGAGACTACACCCCGATCCAATGTGCTGATCCAGTTACTACATTATCATCCACATCGGACAGCGAGGGAGACTACACCCCGATCCAATGTGCTGATCCAGTTACTACATTATCATCCACATCGGACAGCGAGGGAGACTACACCCCGATCCAATGTGCTGATCCAGTTACTACATTATCATCCACATCGGACAGCGAGGGAGACTACACTCTGATCCAATGTGCTGATCCAGTTACTACATTATCATCCACATCGGACAGGAAGGGAGACTACACCCCGATCCAATGTGCTGATCCAGTAACTACATTATCATCCACATCGGACAGCGAGGGAGACTACACCCCGATCCAATGTGCTGATCCAGTAACTGCATTATCATCGACATCGGATAGCGAGGGAGACTACACCCCGATCCAATGTACTGATCCAGTTACTACATTATCATCCACATCGGACAGCGATGGAGACTACACCCCGATCCAATGTGCTGATCCGGTTTACTACATTATCATCCACATCGGACAGCGAGGGAGACTACACCCCGATCCAATGTGCTGATCCAGTTACTACATTATCATCCACATCGGACAGCGAGGCAGACTACACCCCGATCCAATGTGCTGATCCAGTTACTACATTATCATCCACATCGGACAGCGAGGGAAATTACACCCCGATCCAATGCGCTGATCCAGTTTACTACATTATCATCCACATCGGACAGCGAGGGAGACTACACCCCGATCCAATGTGCTGATCCAGTTACTACATTATCAACCACGTCGGACAGCGAGGGAGACTACACCCTGATCCAATGTGCTGATCCAGTTATTACATTATCATACACATCGGACAGCGAGGGAGACTACAGCCCGATCCAATGTGCTGATCCAGTTACTACATTATCACCCACATCGGACAGCGAGGGAGACTACACCCCGATCCAATGTGCTGATCCAGTTACTACATTATCATCCACATCGGACAGCGAGGGAGACTACACCCCGATCCAATGTGCTGATCCAGTTACTACATTATCATCCACATCGGACAGATAGGGAGACTACACTCTGATCCAATGTGCTGATCCAGTTACTACATTATCATCCACATCGGACAGCGAGGGAGACTACACCCCGATCCAATGTGCTGATCCAGTTACTACATTATCATCCACATCGGACAGCGAGGGAGACTACACCCCGATCCAAAGTGCTGATCCAGTTAGTACATTATCATCCACATCGGACAGCGAGGGAGATTACACCCCGATCCAATGTGCTGATCCAGTTACTACATTATCATCCACATCGGACAGCGAGGGAGACTACACTCTGATCCAATGTGCTGATCCAGTTACTACATTATCATCCACATCGGACAGCGAGGGAGACTACACCCCGATCCAATGTGCTGATCCAGTTACTACATTATCATCCACATCGGACAGGAAGGGAGACTACACCCCGATCCAATGTGCTGATCCAGTTACTACATTATCATCCACATCGGACAGCGAGGGAGACTACACCCCGATCCAATGTGCTGATCCAGTTACTACATTATCATCCACATCGGACAGCGAGGGAGACTACACCCCGATCCAATGTGCTGATCCAGTTACTACATTATCATCCACATCGGACAGCGAGGGAGACTACACCCCGATCCAATGTGCTGATCCGGTTTACTACATTATCATCCACATCGGACAGCGAGGGAGACTACACCCCGATCCAATGTGCTGATCCAGTTACTACATTATCATCCACATCGGACAGCGAGGGAGACTACAACCCGATCCAATGTGCTGATCCAGTTACTACATTATCATCCACATCGGACAGCGAGGGAAATTACACCCCGATCCAATGTGCTGATCCGGTTTACTACATTATCATCCACATCGGACAGCGAGGGAGACTACACCCCGATCCAATGTGCTGATCCAGTTACTACATTATCATCCACATCGGACAGCGAGGGAGATTACACCCCGATCCAATGACTACATTATCATCCACATCGGACAGTGAGGGAGACTACACCCCGATCCAATGTGCTGATCCAGTTACTACATTATCATCCACATCGGACAGTGAGGGAGACTACACCCCGATCCAATGTGCTGATCCAGTTACTACATTATCATCCACATCGGACAGCGAGGGAGACTACACCCCGATCCAATGTGCTGATCCAGTTACTACATTATCATCCACGTCGGACAGCGAGGGAGATTACACCCCGATCCAATGTGCTGATCCAGTTACTACATTATCATCCACATCGGACAGCGACGGAGACTACACCCCGATCCAATGTGCTGATCCAGTTACTACATTATCATCCACATCGCACAGCGACGGAGACTACACCCCGATCCAATATGCTGATCCGGTTTACTACATTATCATCCACATCGGACAGCGAGGGAGACTACACCCCGATCCAATGTGCTGATCCAGTTACTACATTATCATCCACATCGGACAGCGAGGGAGACTACACCCCGATCCAATGTGCTGATCCAGTTACTACATTATCATCCACGTCGGACAGCGAGTGAGATTACACACCGATCCAATGTGCTGATCCAGTTACTACATTATCATCCACATCGGACAGCGAGGGAGACTACACCCCGATCCAATGTGCTGATCCAGTTACTACATTATCATCCACATCGGACAGCGAGGGAGACTACACCCCGATCCAATGTGCTGATCCAGTTACTACATTATCATCCACATCGGACAGCGAGGGAGACTACACCCCGATCCAATGTGCTGATCCAGTTACTACATTATCATCCACATCGGACAGCGAGGGAGACTACACCCCGATCCAATGTGCTGATCCAGTTACTACATTATCATCCACATCGGACAGCGAGGGAGACTACACCCCGATCCAATGTGCTGATCCAGTTACTACATTATCATCCACATCGGACAGCGAGGGAGACTACACTCTGATCCAATGTGCTGATCCAGTTACTACATTATCATCCACATCGGACAGGAAGGGAGACTACACCCCGATCCAATGTGCTGATCCAGTAACTACATTATCATCCACATCGGACAGCGAGGGAGACTACACCCCGATCCAATGTGCTGATCCAGTAACTGCATTATCATCGACATCGGATAGCGAGGGAGACTACACCCCGATCCAATGTACTGATCCAGTTACTACATTATCATCCACATCGGACAGCGATGGAGACTACACCCCGATCCAATGTGCTGATCCGGTTTACTACATTATCATCCACATCGGACAGCGAGGGAGACTACACCCCGATCCAATGTGCTGATCCAGTTACTACATTATCATCCACATCGGACAGCGAGGCAGACTACACCCCGATCCAATGTGCTGATCCAGTTACTACATTATCATCCACATCGGACAGCGAGGGAAATTACACCCCGATCCAATGCGCTGATCCAGTTTACTACATTATCATCCACATCGGACAGCGAGGGAGACTACACCCCGATCCAATGTGCTGATCCAGTTACTACATTATCAACCACGTCGGACAGCGAGGGAGACTACACCCTGATCCAATGTGCTGATCCAGTTATTACATTATCATACACATCGGACAGCGAGGGAGACTACAGCCCGATCCAATGTGCTGATCCAGTTACTACATTATCACCCACATCGGACAGCGAGGGAGACTACACCCCGATCCAATGTGCTGATCCAGTTACTACATTATCATCCACATCGGACAGCGAGGGAGACTACACCCCGATCCAATGTGCTGATCCAGTTACTACATTATCATCCACATCGGACAGATAGGGAGACTACACTCTGATCCAATGTGCTGATCCAGTTACTACATTATCATCCACATCGGACAGCGAGGGAGACTACACCCCGATCCAATGTGCTGATCCAGTTACTACATTATCATCCACATCGGACAGCGAGGGAGACTACACCCCGATCCAAAGTGCTGATCCAGTTAGTACATTATCATCCACATCGGACAGCGAGGGAGATTACACCCCGATCCAATGTGCTGATCCAGTTACTACATTATCATCCACATCGGACAGCGAGGGAGACTACACTCTGATCCAATGTGCTGATCCAGTTACTACATTATCATCCACATCGGACAGCGAGGGAGACTACACCCCGATCCAATGTGCTGATCCAGTTACTACATTATCATCCACATCGGACAGGAAGGGAGACTACACCCCGATCCAATGTGCTGATCCAGTTACTACATTATCATCCACATCGGACAGCGAGGGAGACTACACCCCGATCCAATGTGCTGATCCAGTTACTACATTATCATCCACATCGGACAGCGAGGGAGACTACACCCCGATCCAATGTGCTGATCCAGTTACTACATTATCATCCACATCGGACAGCGAGGGAGACTACACCCCGATCCAATGTGCTGATCCGGTTTACTACATTATCATCCACATCGGACAGCGAGGGAGACTACACCCCGATCCAATGTGCTGATCCAGTTACTACATTATCATCCACATCGGACAGCGAGGGAGACTACAACCCGATCCAATGTGCTGATCCAGTTACTACATTATCATCCACATCGGACAGCGAGGGAAATTACACCCCGATCCAATGTGCTGATCCGGTTTACTACATTATCATCCACATCGGACAGCGAGGGAGACTACACCCCGATCCAATGTGCTGATCCAGTTACTACATTATCATCCACATCGGACAGCGAGGGAGATTACACCCCGATCCAATGACTACATTATCATCCACATCGGACAGTGAGGGAGACTACACCCCGATCCAATGTGCTGATCCAGTTACTACATTATCATCCACATCGGACAGTGAGGGAGACTACACCCCGATCCAATGTGCTGATCCAGTTACTACATTATCATCCACATCGGACAGCGAGGGAGACTACACCCCGATCCAATGTGCTGATCCAGTTACTACATTATCATCCACGTCGGACAGCGAGGGAGATTACACCCCGATCCAATGTGCTGATCCAGTTACTACATTATCATCCACATCGGACAGCGACGGAGACTACACCCCGATCCAATGTGCTGATCCAGTTACTACATTATCATCCACATCGCACAGCGACGGAGACTACACCCCGATCCAATATGCTGATCCGGTTTACTACATTATCATCCACATCGGACAGCGAGGGAGACTACACCCCGATCCAATGTGCTGATCCAGTTACTACATTATCATCCACATCGGACAGCGAGGGAGACTACACCCCGATCCAATGTGCTGATCCAGTTACTACATTATCATCCACATCAGACAGCGAGGCAGACTACACCCCGATCCAATGTGCTGATCCAGTTACTACATTATCATCCACATCGGACAGCGAGGGAGATTACACCGCGATAAAATGTGCTGATCCAGTTACTACATTGTCATCCACATCGGACAGTGAGGGAGACTACAACCCGATCCAATGTGCTGATCCAGTTACTACATTATCATCCAGATCGGACAGCGAGGGAGACTACACCCCGATCCAATGTGCTGATCCAGTAACTACATTATCATCCACATCGGACAGCGAGGGAGACTACACCCCGATCCAATGTGCTGATCCAGTTACTACATTATCATCCACATCGGACAGTGAGGGAGACTACACCCCGATCCAATGTGCTGATCCAGTTACTACATTATCATCCACATCGGACAGCGAGGGAGACTACACCCTGATCCAATCTGCTGATCCAGTAACTACATTATCATCCACATCGGACAGCGAGGGAGAGTACACCCCGATCCAATGTGCTGATCCAGTTACTACATTATCATCCACATCGGACAGCGAGGGAGACTACACCCCGATCCAATGTGCTGATACAGTTACAACGTTATCATCCACATGGGACAGCGAGGGAGACTACACCCCGATCCAATGTGCTGATCCAGTTACTACATTATCATCCACATCGGACAGCGATGGAGACTACACCCCGATCCAATGTGCTGATCCGGTTTACTACATTATCATCGACATCGGATAGTGAGGGAGACTACACCCCGATCCAATGTGCTGATCCAGTTACTACATTATCATCCACATCGGACAGTGAGGGAGACTACACCCCGATCCAATGTGCTGATCCAGGTACTACATTATCATCCACATCGGACAGCGAGGGAGTCTACACCCCGATCCAATGTGCTGATCCAGTTACTACATTATCATCCACATCGGACAGCGAGGGAGACTACACGCTGATCCAATGTGCTGATCCAGTTACTACATTATCATCCACATCGGACAGTGAGGGAGACTACACCCCGATCCAATGTGCTGATCCAGGTACTACATTATCATCCACATCGGACAGCGAGGGAGACTACACCCCGATCCAATGTGCTGATCCAGTTACTACATTATCATCCACATCGGACAGCGAGGGAGACTACACCCCGATCCAATGTGCTGATCCAGTTACTACATTATCATCCACGTCGGACAGCGAGTGAGATTACACACCGATCCAATGTGCTGATCCAGTTACTACATTATCATCCACATCGGACAGCGAGGGAGACTACACCCCGATCCAATGTGCTGATCCAGTTACTACATTATCATCCACATCGGACAGCGAGGGAGACTACACCCCGATCCAATGTGCTGATCCAGTTACTACATTATCATCCACATCGGACAGCGAGGGAGACTACACCCCGATCCAATGTGCTGATCCAGTTACTACATTATCATCCACATCGGACAGCGAGGGAGACTACACCCCGATCCAATGTGCTGATCCAGTTACTACATTATCATCCACATCGGACAGCGAGGGAGACTACACCCCGATCCAATGTGCTGATCCAGTTACTACATTATCATCCACATCGGACAGCGAGGGAGACTACACTCTGATCCAATGTGCTGATCCAGTTACTACATTATCATGCACATCGGACAGGAAGGGAGACTACACCCCGATCCAATGTGCTGATCCAGTAACTACATTATCATCCACATCGGACAGCGAGGGAGACTACACCCCGATCCAATGTGCTGATCCAGTAACTGCATTATCATCCACATCGGATAGCGAGGGAGACTACACCCCGATCCAATGTGCTGATCCAGTTACTACATTATCATCCACATCGGACAGCGAGGGAGACTACACCCCGATCCAATGTGCTGATCCAGTTGCTACATTATCATCCACATCGGACAGCGAGGGAAATTACACCCCGATCCAATGCGCTGATCCAGTTTACTACATTATCATCCACATCGGACAGCGAGGGAGACTACACCCCGATCCAATGTGCTGATCCAGTTACTACATTATCAACCACGTCGGACAGCGAGGGAGACTACACCCTGATCCAATGTGCTGATCCAGTTATTACATTATCATACACATCGGACAGCGAGGGAGACTACAGCCCGATCCAATGTGCTGATCCAGTTGCTACATTATCACCCACATCGGACAGCGAGGGAGACTACACCCCGATCCAATGTGCTGATCCAGTTACTACATTATCATCCACATCGGACAGCGAGGGAGACTACACCCCGATCCAATGTGCTGATCCAGTTACTACATTATCATCCACATCGGACAGATAGGGAGACTACACTCTGATCCAATGTGCTGATCCAGTTACTACATTATCATCCACATCGGACAGCGAGGGAGACTACACCCCGATCCAATGTGCTGATCCAGTTACTACATTATCATCCACATCGGACAGCGAGGGAGACTACACCCCGATCCAAAGTGCTGATCCAGTTAGTACATTATCATCCACATCGGACAGCGAGGGAGATTACACCCCGATCCAATGTGCTGATCCAGTTACTACATTATCATCCACATCGGACAGCGAGGGAGACTACACTCTGATCCAATGTGCTGATCCAGTTACTACATTATCATCCACATCGGACAGCGAGGGAGACTACACCCCGATCCAATGTGCTGATCCAGTTACTACATTATCATCCACATCGGACAGGAAGGGAGACTACACCCCGATCCAATGTGCTGATCCAGTTACTACATTATCATCCACATCGGACAGCGAGGGAGACTACACCCCGATCCAATGTGCTGATCCAGTTACTACATTATCATCCACATCGGACAGCGAGGGAGACTACACCCCGATCCAATGTGCTGATCCAGTTACTACATTATCATCCACATCGGACAGCGAGGGAGACTACACCCCGATCCAATGTGCTGATCCAGTAACTGCATTATCATCGACATCGGACAGCGATGGAGACTACACCCCGATCCAATGTGCTGATCCGGTTCACTACATTATCATCCACATCAGACAGCGATGGAGACTACACCCCGATCCAATGTGCTGATCCGGTTTACTACATTATCATCCACATCGGACAGCGAGGGAGACTACACCCCGATCCAATGTGCTGATCCAGTTACTACATTATCATCCACATCGGACAGCGAGGGAGACTACAACCCGATCCAATGTGCTGATCCAGTTACTACATTATCATCCACATCGGACAGCGAGGGAAATTACACCCCGATCCAATGTGCTGATCCGGTTTACTACATTATCATCCACATCGGACAGCGAGGGAGACTACAGCCCGATCCAATGTGCTGATCCAGTTACTACATTATCACCCACATCGGACAGCGAGGGAGACTACACCCCGATCCAATGTGCTGATCCAGTTACTACATTATCATCCACATCGGACAGCGAGGGAGACTACACCCCGATCCAATGTGCTGATCCAGTTACTACATTATCATCCACATCGGACAGATAGGGAGACTACACTCTGATCCAATGTGCTGATCCAGTTACTACATTATCATCCACATCGGACAGCGAGGGAGACTACACCCCGATCCAATGTGCTGATCCAGTTACTACATTATCATCCACATCGGACAGCGAGGGAGACTACACCCCGATCCAAAGTGCTGATCCAGTTAGTACATTATCATCCACATCGGACAGCGAGGGAGATTACACCCCGATCCAATGTGCTGATCCAGTTACTACATTATCATCCACATCGGACAGCGAGGGAGACTACACTCTGATCCAATGTGCTGATCCAGTTACTACATTATCATCCACATCGGACAGCGAGGGAGACTACACCCCGATCCAATGTGCTGATCCAGTTACTACATTATCATCCACATCGGACAGGAAGGGAGACTACACCCCGATCCAATGTGCTGATCCAGTTACTACATTATCATCCACATCGGACAGCGAGGGAGACTACACCCCGATCCAATGTGCTGATCCAGTTACTACATTATCATCCACATCGGACAGCGAGGGAGACTACACCCCGATCCAATGTGCTGATCCAGTTACTACATTATCATCCACATCGGACAGCGAGGGAGACTACACCCCGATCCAATGTGCTGATCCGGTTTACTACATTATCATCCACATCGGACAGCGAGGGAGACTACACCCCGATCCAATGTGCTGATCCAGTTACTACATTATCATCCACATCGGACAGCGAGGGAGACTACAACCCGATCCAATGTGCTGATCCAGTTACTACATTATCATCCACATCGGACAGCGAGGGAAATTACACCCCGATCCAATGTGCTGATCCGGTTTACTACATTATCATCCACATCGGACAGCGAGGGAGACTACACCCCGATCCAATGTGCTGATCCAGTTACTACATTATCATCCACATCGGACAGCGAGGGAGATTACACCCCGATCCAATGTGCTGATCCAATTACTACATTATCATCCACATCGGACAGTGAGGGAGACTACACCCCGATCCAATGTGCTGATCCAGTTACTACATTATCATCCACATCGGACAGTGAGGGAGACTACACCCCGATCCAATGTGCTGATCCAGTTACTACATTATCATCCACATCGGACAGCGAGGGAGACTACACCCCGATCCAATGTGCTGATCCAGTTACTACATTATCATCCACGTCGGACAGCGAGGGAGATTACACCCCGATCCAATGTGCTGATCCAGTTACTACATTATCATCCACATCGGACAGCGACGGAGACTACACCCCGATCCAATGTGCTGATCCAGTTACTACATTATCATCCACATCGCACAGCGACGGAGACTACACCCCGATCCAATATGCTGATCCGGTTTACTACATTATCATCCACATCGGACAGCGAGGGAGACTACACCCCGATCCAATGTGCTGATCCAGTTACTACATTATCATCCACATCGGACAGCGAGGGAGACTACACCCCGATCCAATGTGCTGATCCAGTTACTACATTATCATCCACATCAGACAGCGAGGCAGACTACACCCCGATCCAATGTGCTGATCCAGTTACTACATTATCATCCACATCGGACAGCGAGGGAGATTACACCGCGATAAAATGTGCTGATCCAGTTACTACATTGTCATCCACATCGGACAGTGAGGGAGACTACAACCCGATCCAATGTGCTGATCCAGTTACTACATTATCATCCAGATCGGACAGCGAGGGAGACTACACCCCGATCCAATGTGCTGATCCAGTAACTACATTATCATCCACATCGGACAGCGAGGGAGACTACACCCCGATCCAATGTGCTGATCCAGTTACTACATTATCATCCACATCGGACAGTGAGGGAGACTACACCCCGATCCAATGTGCTGATCCAGTTACTACATTATCATCCACATCGGACAGCGAGGGAGACTACACCCTGATCCAATCTGCTGATCCAGTAACTACATTATCATCCACATCGGACAGCGAGGGAGAGTACACCCCGATCCAATGTGCTGATCCAGTTACTACATTATCATCCACATCGGACAGCGAGGGAGACTACACCCCGATCCAATGTGCTGATACAGTTACAACGTTATCATCCACATGGGACAGCGAGGGAGACTACACCCCGATCCAATGTGCTGATCCAGTTACTACATTATCATCCACATCGGACAGCGATGGAGACTACACCCCGATCCAATGTGCTGATCCGGTTTACTACATTATCATCGACATCGGATAGTGAGGGAGACTACACCCCGATCCAATGTGCTGATCCAGTTACTACATTATCATCCACATCGGACAGTGAGGGAGACTACACCCCGATCCAATGTGCTGATCCAGGTACTACATTATCATCCACATCGGACAGCGAGGGAGTCTACACCCCGATCCAATGTGCTGATCCAGTTACTACATTATCATCCACATCGGACAGCGAGGGAGACTACACGCTGATCCAATGTGCTGATCCAGTTACTACATTATCATCCACATCGGACAGTGAGGGAGACTACACCCCGATCCAATGTGCTGATCCAGGTACTACATTATCATCCACATCGGACAGCGAGGGAGACTACAGCCCGATCCAATGTGCTGATCCAGTTACTACATTATCATCCACATCGGACAGCGAGGGAGACTACACCCCGATCCAATGTGCTGATCCAGTTACTACATTATCATCCACGTCGGACAGCGAGTGAGATTACACACCGATCCAATGTGCTGATCCAGTTACTACATTATCATCCACATCGGACAGCGAGGGAGACTACACCCCGATCCAATGTGCTGATCCAGTTACTACATTATCATCCACATCGGACAGCGAGGGAGACTACACCCCGATCCAATGTGCTGATCCAGTTACTACATTATCATCCACATCGGACAGCGAGGGAGACTACACCCCGATCCAATGTGCTGATCCAGTTACTACATTATCATCCACATCGGACAGCGAGGGAGACTACACCCCGATCCAATGTGCTGATCCAGTTACTACATTATCATCCACATCGGACAGCGAGGGAGACTACACCCCGATCCAATGTGCTGATCCAGTTACTACATTATCATCCACATCGGACAGCGAGGGAGACTACACTCTGATCCAATGTGCTGATCCAGTTACTACATTATCATGCACATCGGACAGGAAGGGAGACTACACCCCGATCCAATGTGCTGATCCAGTAACTACATTATCATCCACATCGGACAGCGAGGGAGACTACACCCCGATCCAATGTGCTGATCCAGTAACTGCATTATCATCCACATCGGATAGCGAGGGAGACTACACCCCGATCCAATGTGCTGATCCAGTTACTACATTATCATCCACATCGGACAGCGAGGGAGACTACACCCCGATCCAATGTGCTGATCCAGTTGCTACATTATCATCCACATCGGACAGCGAGGGAAATTACACCCCGATCCAATGCGCTGATCCAGTTTACTACATTATCATCCACATCGGACAGCGAGGGAGACTACACCCCGATCCAATGTGCTGATCCAGTTACTACATTATCAACCACGTCGGACAGCGAGGGAGACTACACCCTGATCCAATGTGCTGATCCAGTTATTACATTATCATACACATCGGACAGCGAGGGAGACTACAGCCCGATCCAATGTGCTGATCCAGTTGCTACATTATCACCCACATCGGACAGCGAGGGAGACTACACCCCGATCCAATGTGCTGATCCAGTTACTACATTATCATCCACATCGGACAGCGAGGGAGACTACACCCCGATCCAATGTGCTGATCCAGTTACTACATTATCATCCACATCGGACAGATAGGGAGACTACACTCTGATCCAATGTGCTGATCCAGTTACTACATTATCATCCACATCGGACAGCGAGGGAGACTACACCCCGATCCAATGTGCTGATCCAGTTACTACATTATCATCCACATCGGACAGCGAGGGAGACTACACCCCGATCCAAAGTGCTGATCCAGTTAGTACATTATCATCCACATCGGACAGCGAGGGAGATTACACCCCGATCCAATGTGCTGATCCAGTTACTACATTATCATCCACATCGGACAGCGAGGGAGACTACACTCTGATCCAATGTGCTGATCCAGTTACTACATTATCATCCACATCGGACAGCGAGGGAGACTACACCCCGATCCAATGTGCTGATCCAGTTACTACATTATCATCCACATCGGACAGGAAGGGAGACTACACCCCGATCCAATGTGCTGATCCAGTTACTACATTATCATCCACATCGGACAGCGAGGGAGACTACACCCCGATCCAATGTGCTGATCCAGTTACTACATTATCATCCACATCGGACAGCGAGGGAGACTACACCCCGATCCAATGTGCTGATCCAGTTACTACATTATCATCCACATCGGACAGCGAGGGAGACTACACCCCGATCCAATGTGCTGATCCAGTAACTGCATTATCATCGACATCGGACAGCGATGGAGACTACACCCCGATCCAATGTGCTGATCCGGTTCACTACATTATCATCCACATCAGACAGCGATGGAGACTACACCCCGATCCAATGTGCTGATCCGGTTTACTACATTATCATCCACATCGGACAGCGAGGGAGACTACACCCCGATCCAATGTGCTGATCCAGTTACTACATTATCATCCACATCGGACAGCGAGGGAGACTACAACCCGATCCAATGTGCTGATCCAGTTACTACATTATCATCCACATCGGACAGCGAGGGAAATTACACCCCGATCCAATGTGCTGATCCGGTTTACTACATTATCATCCACATCGGACAGCGAGGGAGACTACACCCCGATCCAATGTGCTGATCCAGTTACTACATTATCATCCACATCGGACAGCGAGGGAGATTACACCCCGATCCAATGTGCTGATCCAATTACTACATTATCATCCACATCGGACAGTGAGGGAGACTACACCCCGATCCAATGTGCTGATCCAGTTACTACATTATCATCCACATCGGACAGTGAGGGAGACTACACCCCGATCCAATGTGCTGATCCAGTTACTACATTATCATCCACATCGGACAGCGAGGGAGACTACACCCCGATCCAATGTGCTGATCCAGTTACTACATTATCATCCACGTCGGACAGCGAGGGAGATTACACCCCGATCCAATGTGCTGATCCAGTTACTACATTATCATCCACATCGGACAGCGACGGAGACTACACCCCGATCCAATGTGCTGATCCAGTTACTACATTATCATCCACATCGGACAGCGACGGAGACTACACCCCGATCCAATATGCGGATCCGGTTTACTACATTATCATCCACATCGGACAGCGAGGGAGACTACACCCCGATCCAATGTGCTGATCCAGTTACTACATTATCATCCACATCGGACAGCGAGGGAGACTACACCCCGATCCAATGTGCTGATCCAGTTACTACATTATCATCCACATCAGACAGCGAGGGAGACTACACCCCGATCCAATGTGCTGATCCAGTTACTACATTATCATCCACATCGGACAGCGAGGGAGATTACACCGCGATCCAATGTGCTGATCCAGTTACTACATTGTCATCCACATCGGACAGTGAGGGAGACTACACCCCGATCCAATGTGCTGATGCAGTTACTACATTATCATCCACATCGGACAGTGAGGGAGACTACACCCCGATCCAATGTGCTGATCCAGTTACTACATTATCATCCACATCGGACAGCGAGGGAGACTACACCCCGATCCAATGTGCTGATCCAGTTACTACATTATCATCCACATCGTACAGCGAGGGAGACTACACCCCGATCCAATGTGCTGATCCAGTTACTACATTATCATCCACATCGGACAGCGAGGGAGACTACACCCCGATCCAATGTGCTGATCCAGTTACTACATTATCATCCACATCGGACAGCGAGGGAGACTACACCCCGATCCAATGTGCTGATCCAGTTACTACATTATCACCCACATCGGACAGCGAGGGAGACTACACCCCGATCCAATGTGCAGAACCCGTTAATACATTATCATCCACATCGGACAGCGAGGGAGACTACACCCCGATCCAATGTGCTGATCCAGTTACTACATTATCATCCACATCGGACAGCGAGGGAGACTACACGCTGATCCAATGTGCTGATCCAGTTACTACATTATCATCCACATCGGACAGCGAGGGAGACTACACCCCGATCCAATGTGCTGGTCCAGTTACTACATTATCATCCACATCGGACAGCAAGGGAGACTACACCCCGATCCAATGTGCTGATCCAGTTACTACATTATCATCCACATCGGACAGCGAGGGAGACTACACCCCGATCCAATGTGCTGATCCAGTAACTACATTATCATCCACATCGGACAGCGAGGGAGACTACACCCCGATCCAATGTGCTGATCCAGTTACTACATTATCATCCACATCGGACAGTGAGGGAGACTACACCCCGATCCAATGTGCTGATCCAGTTACTACATTATCATCCACATCGGACAGCGAGGGAGACTACACCCTGATCCAATCTGCTGATCCAGTAACTACATTATCATCCACATCGGACAGCGAGGGAGACTACACCCCGATCCAATGTGCTGATCCAGTTACTACATTATCATCCACATCGGACAGCGAGGGAGACTACACCCCGATCCAATGTGCTGATCCAGTTACAACGTTATCATCCACATGGGACAGCGAGGGAGACTACACCCCGATCCAATGTGCTGATCCAGTTACTACATTATCATCCACATCGGACAGCGATGGAGACTACACCCCGATCCAATGTGCTGATCCGGTTTACTACATTATCATCCACATCGGACAGCGAGGGAGAGTACACCACGATCCAATGTGCTGATCCAGTTACTACATTATCATCCACATCGGACAGCGAGGGAGACTACACCCCGATCCAATGTGCTGATCCATTTACTACATTATCATCCACATCGGACAGCGAGGGAAATTACACCCCGATCCAATGTGCTGATCCGGTTTACTACATTATCATCCACATCGGACAGCGAGGGAAATTACACCCCGATCCAATGCGCTGATCCAGTTTACTACATTATCATCCACATCGGACAGCGAGGGAGACTACACCCCGATCCAATGTGCTGATCCAGTTACTACATTATCAACCACGTCGGACAGCGAGGGAGACTACACCCTGATCCAATGTGCTGATCCAGTTATTACATTATCATACACATCGGACAGCGAGGGAGACTACAGCCCGATCCAATGTGCTGATCCAGTTACTACATTATCACCCACATCGGACAGCGAGGGAGACTACACCCCGATCCAATGTGCTGATCCAGTTACTACATTATCATCCACATCGGACAGCGAGGGAGACTACACCCCGATCCAATGTGCTGATCCAGTTACTACATTATCATCCACATCGGACAGATAGGGAGACTACACTCTGATCCAATGTGCTGATCCAGTTACTACATTATCATCCACATCGGACAGCGAGGGAGACTACACCCCGATCCAATGTGCTGATCCAGTTACTACATTATCATCCACATCGGACAGCGAGGGAGACTACACCCCGATCCAAAGTGCTGATCCAGTTAGTACATTATCATCCACATCGGACAGCGAGGGAGATTACACCCCCGATCCAATGTGCTGATCCAGTTACTACATTATCATCCACATCGGACAGCGAGGGAGACTACACTCTGATCCAATGTGCTGATCCAGTTACTACATTATCATCCACATCGGACAGCGAGGGAGACTACACCCCGATCCAATGTGCTGATCCAGTTACTACATTATCATCCACATCGGACAGGAAGGGAGACTACACCCCGATCCAATGTGCTGATCCAGTTACTACATTATCATCCACATCGGACAGCGAGGGAGACTACACCCCGATCCAATGTGCTGATCCAGTTACTACATTATCATCCACATCGGACAGCGAGGGAGACTACACCCCGATCCAATGTGCTGATCCAGTTACTACATTATCATCCACATCGGACAGCGAGGGAGACTACACCCCGATCCAATGTGCTGATCCAGTAACTGCATTATCATCGACATCGGACAGCGATGGAGACTACACCCCGATCCAATGTGCTGATCCAGTTACTACATTATCATCCACGTCGGACAGCGAGGGAGATTACACCCCGATCCAATGTGCTGATCCAGTTACTACATTATCATCCACATCGGACAGCGACGGAGACTACACCCCGATCCAATGTGCTGATCCAGTTACTACATTACGATCCACATCGGACAGCGACGGAGACTACACCCCGATCCAATATGCTGATCCGGTTTACTACATTATCATCCACATCGGACAGCGAGGGAGACTACACCCCGATCCAATGTGCTGATCCAGTTACTACATTATCATCCACATCGGACAGCGAGGGAGACTACACCCCGATCCAATGTGCTGATCCAGTTACTACATTATCATCCACATCAGACAGCGAGGGAGACTACACCCCGATCCAATGTGCTGATCCAGTTACTACATTATCATCCACATCGGACAGCGAGGGAGATTACACCGCGATCCAATGTGCTGATCCAGTTACTACATTGTCATCCACATCGGACAGTGAGGGAGACTACACCCCGATCCAATGTGCTGATGCAGTTACTACATTATCATCCACATCGGACAGTGAGGGAGACTACACCCCGATCCAATGTGCTGATCCAGTTACTACATTATCATCCACATCGGACAGCGAGGGAGACTACACCCCGATCCAATGTGCTGATCCAGTTACTACATTATCATCCACATCGGACAGCGAGGGAGACTACACCCCGATCCAATGTGCTGATCCAGTTACTACATTATCATCCACATCGGACAGCGAGGGAGACTACACCCCGATCCAATGTGCTGATCCAGTTACTACATTATCATCCACATCGGACAGCGAGGGAGACTACACCCCGATCCAATGTGCTGATCCAGTTACTACATTATCACCCACATCGGACAGCGAGGGAGACTACACCCCGATCCAATGTGCAGAACCCGTTAATACATTATCATCCACATCGGACAGCGAGGGAGACTACACCCCGATCCAATGTGCTGATCCAGTTACTACATTATCATCCACATCGGACAGCGAGGGAGACTACACGCTGATCCAATGTGCTGATCCAGTTACTACATTATCATCCACATCGGACAGCGAGGGAGACTACACCCCGATCCAATGTGCTGGTCCAGTGACTACATTATCATCCACATCGGACAGCAAGGGAGACTACACCCCGATCCAATGTGCTGATCCAGTTACTACATTATCATCCACATCGGACAGCGAGGGAGACTACACCCCGATCCAATGTGCTGATCCAGTAACTACATTATCATCCACATCGGACAGCGAGGGAGACTACACCCCGATCCAATGTGCTGATCCAGTTACTACATTATCATCCACATCGGACAGTGAGGGAGACTACACCCCGATCCAATGTGCTGATCCAGTTACTACATTATCATCCACATCGGACAGCGAGGGAGACTACACCCTGATCCAATCTGCTGATCCAGTAACTACATTATCATCCACATCGGACAGCGAGGGAGACTACACCCCGATCCAATGTGCTGATCCAGTTACTACATTATCATCCACATCGGACAGCGAGGGAGACTACACCCCGATCCAATGTGCTGATCCAGTTACAACGTTATCATCCACATGGGACAGCGAGGGAGACTACACCCCGATCCAATGTGCTGATCCAGTTACTACATTATCATCCACATCGGACAGCGATGGAGACTACACCCCGATCCAATGTGCTGATCCGGTTTACTACATTATCATCCACATCGGACAGCGAGGGAGAGTACACCACGATCCAATGTGCTGATCCAGTTACTACATTATCATCCACGTCGGACAGCGAGTGAGATTACACACCGATCCAATGTGCTGATCCAGTTACTACATTATCATCCACATCGGACAGCGACGGAGACTACACCCCGATCCAATATGCTGATCCGGTTTACTACATTATCATCCACATTGGACAGCGAGGGAGACTACACCCCGATCCAAGGTGCTGATCCAGTTACTACATTATCATCCACATCGGACAGTGAGGGAGACTACAGCCCGATCCAATGTGCTGATCCAGTTACTACATTATCATCCACATCGGACAGCGAGGGAGACTACACCCCGATCCAATGTGCTGATCCAGTTACTACATTATCATCCACATCAGACAGCGAGGGAGACTACACCCCGATCCAATGTGCTGATCCAGTTACTACATTATCATCCACATCGGACAGCGAGGGAGATTACACCCCGATCCAATGTGCTGATCCAGTTACTACATTATCATCCACATCGGACAGTGAGGGAGAATACACCCCGATCCAATGTGCTGATCCAGTTACTACATTATCATCCACATCGGACAGCGAGGGAGACTACACCCCGATCCAATGTGCTGATCCAGTTACTACATTATCACCCACATCGGACAGCGAGGGAGACTACACCCCGATCCAATGTGCTGATCCAGTTACGACATTATCATACACATCGGACAGCGAGGGAGACTGCACCCCGATCCAATGTGCTGATCCAGTTACTACATTATCATCCACATCGGACAGCGAGGGAGACTACACGCTGATCCAATGTGCTGATCCAGTTACTACATTATCATCCACATCGGACAGCGAGGGAGACTACACCCCGATCCAATGTGCTGATCCAGTTACTACATTATCATCCACATCGGACAGCGAAGGAGACTACACCCCGATCCAATGTGCTGATCCAGTTTCTACATTATCATCCACATCGGACAGCGAGGGAGACTACACCCCGATCCAATGTGCTGATCCAGTTACTACATTATCATGCACATCGGACAGCGAGGGAGACTACACCCCGATCCAATGTACTGATCCAGTAACTACATTATCATCCAGATTGGACAGCGAGGGAGACTACACCCCGATCCAATGTGCTGATCCAGGTACTACATTATCATCCACATCGGACAGCGAGGGAGACTACACCCCGATCCAATGTGCTGATCCAGTTACTACATTATCATCCACATCGGACAGCGAGGGAGACTACACCACGATCCAATGTGCTGATCCAGTTACTACATTATCATCCACATCGGACAGCGAGGGAGACTACACCCCGATCCAATGTGCTGATCCAGTTACTACATTATCATCCACATCGGACAGCGAGGGAGACTACACCCCGATCCAATGTGCTGATCCAGTTACTACATTATCATCCACATCGGACAGCGAGGGAGACTACACCCCGATCCAATGTGCTGATCCAGTTACTACATTATCATCCACATCGGACAGATAGGGAGACTACACTCTGATCCAATGTGCTGATCCAGTTACTACATTATCATCCACATCGGACAGCGAGGGAGACTACACCCCGATCCAATGTGCTGATCCAGTTACTACATTATCATCCACATCGGACAGCGAGGGAGACTACATCCCGATCCAATGTGCTGATCCAGTTAGTACATTATCATCCACATCGGACAGCGAGGGAGATTACACCCCGATCCAATGTGCTGATCCAGTTACTACATTATCATCCACATCGGACAGCGAGGGAGACTACACTCTGATCCAATGTGCTGATCCAGTTACTACATTATCATCCACATCGGACAGCGAGGGAGACTACAGCCCGATCCAATGTGCTGATCCAGTTACTACATTATCATCCACATCGGACAGCGAGGGAGACTACACCCCGATCCAATGTGCTGATCCAGTTACTACATTATCATCCACATCAGACAGCGAGGGAGACTACACCCCGATCCAATGTGCTGATCCAGTTACTACATTATCATCCACATCGGACAGCGAGGGAGACTACACCCCGATCCAATGTGCTGATCCAGTTACTACATTATCATCCACATCGGACAGCGAGGGAGACTACACCCCGATCCAATGTGCTGATCCAGTTACTACATTATCATCCACGTCGGACAGCGAGGGAGATTACACCCCGATCCAATGTGCTGATCCAGTTACTACATTATCATCCACATCGGACAGCGACGGAGACTACACCCCGATCCAATGTGCTGATCCAGTTACTACATTATCATCCACATCGGACAGCGACGGAGACTACACCCCGATCCAATATGCTAATCCGGTTTACTACATTATCATCCACATCGGACAGCGAGGGAGACTACACCCCGATCCAATGTGCTGATCCAGTTACTACATTATCATCCACATCGGACAGCGAGGGAGAGTACACCCCGATCCAATGTGCTGATCCAGTTACTACATTATCATCCACATCAGACAGCGAGGGAGACTACACCCCGATCCAATGTGCTGATCCAGTTACTACATTATCATCCACATCGGACAGCGAGGGAGATTACACCGCGATCCAATGTGCTGATCCAGTTACTACATTGTCATCCACATCGGACAGTGAGGGAGACTAGACCCCGATCCAATGTGCTGATGCAGTTACTACATTATCATCCACATCGGACAGTGAGGGAGACTACACCCCGATCCAATGTACTGATCCAGTTACTACATTATCATCCACATCGGACAGCGAGGGAGACTACACCCCGATCCAATGTGCTGATCCAGTTACTACATTATCATCCACATCGGACAGCGAGGGAGACTACACCCCGATCCAATGTGCTGATCCAGTTACTACATTATCATCCACATCGGACAGCGAGGGAGACTACACCCCGATCCAAAGTGCTGATCCAGTTACTACATTATCATCCACATCGGACAGCGAGGGAGACTACACCCCGATCCAATGTGCTGATCCAGTTACTACATTATCACCCACATTGGACAGCGAGGGAGACTACACCCCGATCCAATGTGCAGAACCCGTTAATACATTATCATCCACATCGGACAGCGAGGGAGACTACACCCCGATCCAATGTGCTGATCCAGTTACTACATTATCATCCACATCGGACAGCGAGGGAGACTACACGCTGATCCAATGTGCTGATCCAGTTACTACATTATCATCCACATCGGACAGCGAGGGAGACTACACCCCGATCCAATGTGCTGGTCCAGTGACTACATTATCATCCACATCGGACAGCAAGGGAGACTACACCCCGATCCAATGTGCTGATCCAGTTACTACATTATCATCCACATCGGACAGCGAGGGAGACTACACCCCGATCCAATGTGCTGATCCAGTAACTACATTATCATCCACATCGGACAGCGAGGGAGACTACACCCCGATCCAATGTGCTGATCCAGTTACTACATTATCATCCACATCGGACAGTGAGGGAGACTACACCCCGATCCAATGTGCTGATCCAGTTACTACATTATCATCCACATCGGACAGCGATGGAGACTACACCCCGATCCAATGTGCTGATCCGGTTTACTACATTATCATCCACATCGGACAGCGAGGGAGAGTACACCACGATCCAATGTGCTGATCCAGTTACTACATTATCATCCACATCGGACAGCGAGTGAGACTACACCCCGATCCAATGTGCTGATCCAGTTACTACATTATCATCCACATCGGACAGCGAGGGAAATTACACCCCGATCCAATGTGCTGATCCGGTTTACTACATTATCATCCACATCGGACAGCGAGGGAGACTACACCCCGATCCAATGTGCTGATCCAGTTACTACATTATCATCCACGTCGGACAGCGAGTGAGATTACACACCGATCCAATGTGCTGATCCAGTTACTACATTATCATCCACATCGGACAGCGACGGAGACTACACCCCGATCCAATATGCTGATCCGGTTTACTACATTATCATCCACATTGGACAGCGAGGGAGACTACACCCCGATCCAAGGTGCTGATCCAGTTACTACATTATCATCCACATCGGACAGTGAGGGAGACTACAGCCCGATCCAATGTGCTGATCCAGTTACTACATTATCATCCACATCGGACAGCGAGGGAGACTACACCCCGATCCAATGTGCTGATCCAGTTACTACATTATCATCCACATCAGACAGCGAGGGAGACTACACCCCGATCCAATGTGCTGATCCAGTTACTACATTATCATCCACATCGGACAGCGAGGGAGATTACACCCCGATCCAATGTGCTGATCCAGTTACTACATTATCATCCACATCGGACAGTGAGGGAGAATACACCCCGATCCAATGTGCTGATCCAGTTACTACATTATCATCCACATCGGACAGCGAGGGAGACTACACCCCGATCCAATGTGCTGATCCAGTTACTACATTATCACCCACATCGGACAGCGAGGGAGACTACACCCCGATCCAATGTGCTGATCCAGTTACGACATTATCATACACATCGGACAGCGAGGGAGACTGCACCCCGATCCAATGTGCTGATCCAGTTACTACATTATCATCCACATCGGACAGCGAGGGAGACTACACGCTGATCCAATGTGCTGATCCAGTTACTACATTATCATCCACATCGGACAGCGAGGGAGACTACACCCCGATCCAATGTGCTGATCCAGTTACTACATTATCATCCACATCGGACAGCGAAGGAGACTACACGCCGATCCAATGTGCTGATCCAGTTTCTACATTATCATCCACATCGGACAGCGAGGGAGACTACACCCCGATCCAATGTGCTGATCCAGTTACTACATTATCATGCACATCGGACAGCGAGGGAGACTACACCCCGATCCAATGTACTGATCCAGTAACTACATTATCATCCAGATTGGACAGCGAGGGAGACTACACCCCGATCCAATGTGCTGATCCAGGTACTACATTATCATCCACGTCGGACAGCGAGGGAGACTACACCCCGATCCAATGTGCTGATCCAGTTACTACATTATCATCCACATCGGACAGCGAGGGAGACTACACCACGATCCAATGTGCTGATCCAGTTACTACATTATCATCCACATCGGACAGCGAGGGAGACTACACCCCGATCCAATGTGCTGATCCAGTTACTACATTATCATCCACATCGGACAGCGAGGGAGACTACACCCCGATCCAATGTGCTGATCCAGTTACTACATTATCATCCACATCGGACAGCGAGGGAGACTACACCCCGATCCAATG
>NW_026780163.1:0-52000 GCF_030144855.1 Hypanus sabinus | reverse complement strand
ACCATCGATTCGTACCGAAGGAAGTTTCACTATCATTATTAGGTTACGGTGGTGGATATTGCCTACAGCCGTTGTACACAGGTGGTACATATCTCAAAATAAGGACGTGTTGTACACTAATTTACGAGAAATTGTTCATGGTAACTTCCAACAGAAATGAATCTGAGACTCATGTAAGAAAATCTCGCCAATAACTGAAGCAATTAACTCTCGGGAAAAGACTCGGTTACATCGCATCCCTTCACAAGAAAACACTTAACCATGTGATGTTTGAAAATAATACTGTGAGCTTCCGAGGCATTCCCTATATTATCGCGAATAGTATAACAAAAGTCAATGTTAAATGCCTCTGTCTTCCTCTGTGAGAGTGGTCAATCGCTGGAGCACTTGTCCATATATGTATCTCCCTCAAACGGAAAATCATCAAGCTTCAAACCCCTTTCAGGTTTCACCCTGTCAGACCAAGCTATCCCCGATGTATGCGGCATCGGGATAGCTAATTCTGACAGGGACTGTAAATGGCATCATTGATGACAACAGGTTTTCTGGATTGTCAGCATTTTATTTCTTGCAAGGCAGCAGACAACACTAATTAAGTGTATTACAAATATGGTCTCCGTTGTTCTTCAATTAACATTGCCTGTTTGGGAACAATGCCCGGAATACGGTTACAGGAAGAAGGGAGGCATGCGGGAAACGGCATGTTATCAATGGAGTCGCACATACAACGGTCTTCGGGCTGCGAGGATTGGGAAAGGAAAGACATGCCTAGTGTTGGAATCGCCACGGAGTTGGTGGAAGTTACAGAAAATATCCTGAAGGCGGAGGCTCCTGGCGTGTGACCTGAGGACAAGGAGACTCTGTCTATTTTATTATTTTCGGAGGGATGGAGTAATGTCACCGACAGGAAATGCAACAGAGAATGGTGATGGCATCATCGATCGTGCTGGAATAGAATCTCCGTTGACTGTGAAACGTCCTGAGAGGAAAGTTTGATCCAAGGAAATGGAATGGAACAGCGCTTTTGCGAGTGTCCATATGGCAGGACATGTCGAAAATGTAACTGTGAGGGTCAGTAGCTTAACATTGCAAAATATGTTGTTAGATAATCTGTCTCTAGAATTGGGGATGGGGTGACCGAGGGATAGGAGAGGTGTAAGAATGGGACCAAATTGACCTGAGCGCGCTGCGGCAAGTTGTAGGGAACGTACATGAAATGGACGAGCTCAGCGTTGGTGAAGAAAGCAGTATCAGTTTTGTCGTCAATGGATTCGCAGCACCAATTCAGTCGTCACTGTCGGGGATGAACGGGTTGTTTCGGAAACACAGATGCCCTTGCAGGAGTATGAACTTGCAGCTGAACCAATGTATCCGGCCGCCCAGAGGGACTGCACGGTGAAACTATGGGGAAAATACACAAGGATCAGTAGGGCAGAGATGAGAAGATCGGACGGCAAATGAGGAAAGAGCACTGCGGTCGTATAAGGGACCGTTCGCTGTAACTGCCGCTTGTGGGATGTGAGAGGAAGGAGGATAGCAGTAGGCCCCGAGGAACAGACAGTGTCCAGAACGTATGCAACTTTAGTGGAGACAGCTCGGGCGACACCGTACGAACACGAGGTCTTCGCAAAAATGAGAGCGAACGGAGATTCTGCCAGATCCTTTTGCTGCTCTCTAAAAACTGATCTGCGTAACGGTGTAAAGGACCGTGATTGTACCACAACTGTGAAGCTGTAGAATGACGCCCAGCTCTCTCAGCGAATCAGACGCGGTAAAAACATACAGCCAATTCCACGCAGAGAACACAGAAAACACGCAGCACCCACAGCAGGATGAAATTGCCTGAGATGATCAGCAGGAAAACGAGGGATTTCTTGCCTTTCTCTATCTCCGAGTCTCAGGCTCTCCGCCCGTTTCTGGGAATTCTGAATCTCCTGCGAGTCTGCAGTGACTAAGACGTGTCTGACAGTGAAGCCGTTCGTCAACAGAACCAGGAGAATTGGGAGAAGAGGTGTGGGGAAGTTATAAAATAGTATAATATTAATAGCCACAAATAAACGCAAATAATAAGCTCTCTCCCTGGAAGCGAATAGGTCAATGATCCACGTATATTTTTCTAAGAGCCGAAAATTCCACTAAATATTCCTTAAGCATCTGATCACATTCACAGACCCCAAATCTCCACCCGCAGTTTTTACCCTACAATATTTTGTTTTCATCTTCTGGCAACAAATGTCGATAACCCGATCAATGGTGAACGTGACGGTGAACCAGACCGAACAGTCGGTGACGGTGTGAAGCAGAATAGCGTGGGTATTACACCCCCTCGCCACTGATTGGAGGAGAACTTGGAATGTCAAGTACGTAAGAGGAATCTTGCTCAGCAGCTTGTCCAGAATAATAACCAGATAATCCCCCGCTGCCATGGCAACCAGGTAGCAAGTGACAACCCAGAGAGGCCGCAACTTCCCC
The DNA here is from genome assembly GCF_030144855.1 of Hypanus sabinus. Taxonomy (NCBI): domain Eukaryota; kingdom Metazoa; phylum Chordata; class Chondrichthyes; order Myliobatiformes; family Dasyatidae; genus Hypanus; species Hypanus sabinus. Next base: position 49,528 of record NW_026780163.1, on the reverse strand, counting down.
GAAACAGGATGAATACGGTTACCATGTTCACCGCGAAAAATGAAATGGTCAGTGCAGCGCACAACGAACGATTATCTCAAAGCAAACATATAACATAGGCTCTTTTCTGTTTATGACAATGTTAGAAATGAGTGCACTTGAGGGAAAAATATAATCGTTGAAACTATTACACAATAAAAATTTAAACAGTCTTGCAAGTGAGAGTGAACTCAATACAATCTGTTTGGACCGAATATCAGCAAAGAACCAGAGAGTGAAGAACACAGATAACCAGTGCTGATGACCGGGAAACTCCGTTCGTGACGAGGCAAACGTAATGACCTGAATGGAGTATCGGCGATTAAATCTGCGGCATCTCAACTGCTGTGAACTGAGTGTCCTTGACAGCCACCAGCTTTAGATGAAGAGCAGCTTCCCGCCACTGATCGTCACCCCGGCACCGCGATTTGCAGATGGAGTAGCAGCCCAAATCCCAGTTACTGCACCTCTCTTCCTGTTTCCCCTGAGGAAGTGAATATTAGCTTTAAGTTATACGACGAGTCTCACCGTCTCCTTCACTGGACACATTTGGCAAATATTCGAATGCTGTTCATTATTTTTTTCTTCAACATTGACGTGGATTTGCCACCAGCACAATACGTCATGATCGGTATTTCAAGGACTTCCAGTGGTCTAGGTTGCTTAGGTTTCGAGCACCGCCAAATGCAGCCGGCGTGAAAATGTACTTTCAGGAACTTTGTATTTCATAATGTTTGGGTCCCAATCGGAAAATGCATTTTTGAACACAGTGGGGAGGATAGCCATATCCCGAAGAGGGAGCTCGTGATTACATTCGCAGAGACAATTCTTATTTTGCTTCAGCGGGAACTCTGGCACCATACGGAAGATGGAAAGGCGTTTACAAAAGTACTAAGTTTGTATTCCGACCGATGTTTAGTTAGAATGATCAGGGAGAAATGCAGTATGAGTGATCACAGTAATCTTACTTTTTTATGGGAAGACTGCTCACGTAGGTGGAAACTGAGCAGGGGAATGCAAACATAGGCAGAAGAGGAAGGGTTAAGATAACTGTTCACAATAAGAGAACGTGGACATGTTATGATGGAGAGACGCAAAGTGGGAACATGAAAAATGAACGCTGGGCTCTGAGAACATCCCGAGAGCTTTTTAGAGGGAGATAGTTCCGTTTGGAACCGAAATGCGAATATTCCCTTTGATAATATGGTGCGCACGTCTGAAGTCTTAAAAGCAGAGTGACCTGGTTAATGTTCCACAACGCCCTGGGGTGTAGCTGACGGTCAGCGATTAAATTAGGGATCACTGGCGTTTGGAAAACAGTTCATTTGCAAGGGAATCTCAAGTGGGGAAGTAACTCGATACACAGCAGATATTCCCGAGTCCAGGATACGGCTGATGGAAAGGGGAATGAGAGCGGATTAAAAATGTAATCTGTTATTGTTTCAGTGACTGACCGCTGTGTGCAGCAATTTTATGCAAGTTTTATCAGATTTCCAATTGCATCTAGAACATTAGTGAGGCATCGTGACCAGTACACATGCTGTTCTCTATATAAACTTCGTTGGCCCTGTGAATTACACTCCTATAAACCTCCGCTTAAAGAAGCCAATTATTTGGCCTCAGCAACCGTTCAGTGGTTGAAGTAATTTGTAAATTGAGGTTATGACGATATGGGAGGAGCTTAAAGTTAGATCAGCAACAAGCGACTGCACTTTCGGAAATGCTCCATTATTCAGAAAATTGGGGATACGACGAACTGCATTATTGACAAAGTTCATAACACGAGGGGTGATTGCTAAGTTCGTGGCCGAAGGCAGAAGGAGATTATTTACACAGCTCTCGTTACATGCACATGTTGTGCAGCTCTTTGAGTGATTATGCAGAAAGTTTGAAGTTAAGGACTCATCAGTTATTAACTCATCGGGGTGATTGACAAGTTCGTGGCCTAAGTTAGCGGGACATGAGTTATTAACTTCAACCCTCCTGCATAATCCCACAAAGGGTGAGCTGCATGTGCATGTAAAGAGAGCTGTATAACTGATCCCTATGAATCAAGCCACTGACTTATCAATCAGCCATCTGTGGTCACTTTCTGGAGGTCCAAATTTCGTATATACAACGACCTAGATGTCAGGTGGACAGTGCAGGTAAATACAACCTCACATGTTGTCACATTAGGGAATTTACCTGAACGAACTCCTCTGTGTATATTATAGGAATATGTCGGGAGCACTTAATGTTGGATCAGGTCTTTATATTTTGTAACCATAGTTAAAACCGAACACGCCCACTGTATTGTGGGGAAGCGTCAAGAAGGAGCTTGGATTTCACTTGTGACTCACCCATTTATGCTTTCAAATGGCAATAAACTAACAAGGGGACACATTCCGCCACCTGTAGTCAAAAGAAAGAATCGTTCAGCCAACGGACGGTCCGCTATTTCAGCGTCTGGAGTTTGTAAAGGTATTCGGAGTCAGTATTGGTACAATAGGAACAACAAAATTCTGAATTTTATTTGATACCCTATGTTAACCATAGTTCCGGTTATCTTTATGTAGAGATAATAAAGTACAACTATGGAATTATTCAAACCTTGCGCAGAGAATTGCCAAATCTCGATCAGTTGACGATAGTTCAACAGCGGTTAGCATCATCTGGTCCAGCGCCTCCGTTCCAACTTTCAAATTTATATTAGTGATTTCGGTGAGAGTCAACATTGCAGCAGAGCGTGAAATTAAATCCAATTTCATTTAATCTGCAATATTAAGCTGGAATCGACATGAGAGTGTCTGAATGTGGTCAGATATTCCGGAAAGTCGCAAAATCAGTGATTATTTTAGTAAAAGTAGGCAATTGGCATGTATTATTCGGTTAACATGTAGATGCAGCATGCATTCACAAAGATGAAATGCGAGCTAACGACTGTTGGATATTTTATTAAACGAGAAGAACATCTCTATGAAAGGAAATCTGGATATGTTGAGCTCACATCCGCAGTCTCATAATGCGCTGCAAATGGACAGGGTCAGCTTAGTTTCAGCAGATTCCTTGCTAGCACATTGGCTCAGTCATTTCAAGAAGGACTGAGTAGGCACGGCTTCAATCGCCGGACAGCAGAAACAATAGAATATGGTCTCCCCAAGTTATGCAAGACGTGTACAGGCCTCAACAGAACTGTTGCAGAGAGTTTTCTTACATTACAATAAACCACACTTGGTTAAACACTGAAACAAGTAAATCGTTCTTTGAAAGGAACGCCGGCCTGCCACCAGATAGTGTCTCCAATCCGTATGAGTCAGCATTCAGTATCTCCGTCTGCATTCAAACGCATCGTTGTTAGATGTTGACGCACCTCTATGGTCTCTGTCGTCACTATCAATGCCATAGATTAAAAGAATTCATCTAACGACTGCTACAATGGAATTACGGAAGATCTGCATCACTATTGGTGTAGCTTCGGAGAATGATATCAGTGGTTGGTAAGTAAACATGTGACACCCAGACATTGCATATCAGAGAAATGCCTACGTAGTGAGAGGGGGAACAATTTTCAGCGGTCAATCTAGGCAATTGGCTGTAGCACTGTTCTTTGCAAGTACTTGTTCTCATCGGATCGGTATTTGGGAACTGCTCCCTGATTAAGTATGCAAAAATGTAGTCTTTTCGATTTTAGCCGGGATTTCAGTAACGGGAGACTGAACACAAAACATTGCAGAGGTCTCCGAACTTCGCTCAATAGCTGGTTTTCTTAATGAACTCAAAAACTGAGGTAACGGTATTTTTCACTCGCTCCCTGAACTTGGACTGAGTCGCCACGTAAATAAATGTGTTGGTGCAGCAGCTTAAAGTTCTCAGCAAAAATGCGACTTTATAAAATAAGTATTCAGAATCATTCCACTCGCCTCCTGTTCCTGTTATCTGATAATAGAGGAACTGTAAAACAGCTGTCAGCCACAGGAGGATGAAGCTGCCGGAGAGGGTGAAGAGTAAAACCACCGACCTCCTCCTGCTCTCCATCTCCGGGTCACTGCGACGCTCCCCTTTGCTCTGACTCCTCAGCCCCTTTCGGACCCGACTGGCCACTAAGATGTGTCTGACCGTCAGAGCGTTGAGGAGCAGAATTGCAGCGAAAGGCAGTAAAGGGGTTAATACCGTATCAAACCAGTCAAATCCAATCCATCCCGGATCAGTGTAGTAACTTAGTTTTATAACAATGTACCACGGAACGTTGTTAATAATTTCTCCCGGTTCAAGCGTGAAGTAGAAGGGAATATTTTTCAAACAGAACAACACGCCAGCTGCTGCCAGAACCCTGGCCGCTGTTTTCCCGGTGCAATATTTTGCTTTCAGCCTGTGGCAACAAATGGCGATAAAGCGATCAAATGTGAAAGCGACAGTGAACCATACAGAATAGTCCTCGACTGCACGAGTCAAAACAATTCTAACACTCCCCACGGGAGTAATGTTCAGGACACTCACTGGGAAGTAATGATTGCTGATCTGATACAAAATTACCTCGGTGATAATGACCATCATGTCTGCCGTTGCCATGGCCAACAAGTAGCGAGTGGTACAGGTGGACAAACCGCACTTCCTCTGGGACAGGACTGTAATCGCCAATAAATTCACTGGAGAAACTGAGTTAAGAGGCATTATAGATTACAATAAATACCTTTACAAGAAAAGTGGCTGATATATTTAATCAACGAAATCAAACCAAAACCTTTGCACCGAAAGAGTGGATACTGAGAGTACCCGTGATTTGAATACCAACAAGTAAAGTTAAGGGTGAAATGGTCGCAGAAAGAATGGATAACCCAAACGGTTCTCCATTTTTATCCCGTACAGAGCGTTTAATCAAAGCAACTGGACACCGAAGGGAAGCAAGAAGACGTTCAGAGGGCAGACAAAGCTGGTCCGTTGTTCAGGAGAAAACGGTTTCATTACAGGACTACGGTTGCAATGAGTACAATTCAATTTTTTTTCCGCTGTGACATGTCCTGCTATTATGTGCCCGGTAAGCGAACTTACCAACTGAAACCGTCTTAGTATAGCCTTCCGATGAGTTTCCTTTGCTCAGCGCTGGCACACCAACCTAGCTAGTGTCCGTGAAGGCTGCTTACATTTACAGCTTTACCATACGTTTCATAGAGTTTTCTCAGTCACGTGGCTGCAAGTAATAGCCAAACTACGGGATGAAAAGTCTGTAAATCAGCAAAGGATTATCACCGCACGAGGCTTTGGATGCAGGTCGCCGAACTAGTAAGCAAAAAACAAACAAACAAACTCACAGTGTCCTGCACGAAGACGTCTCACTTACAGAGTTGTTGTGTTCTTGGATTCGCTTACCTGGAACGCCAATCAGGGCAATGAAGACATAAAATAGTTTCTCGACACGGTAATACGCTTCAAGCATTTTTTTTCACGCTATTAGCCGGTCCGTTTACGTTACAGACATTCTTTTTGACTGAATGTTTTTGTCGATGCAGTTTATATCCTTTATGATCTCTCCTGGGACAATGGTTCACAACAACTACCATTGGATTCCAGAAATGGTAGCAAAAAGATGACGCCATCTCAGTTACATTACCGACGTGGCAGATTTTGTCAATCTCTAAGATCGAATGAGCAGACCCACAACATTTAATCCTATCAGACCAATTGCTTAAACTGCAGCAGCTCCCTTGCAGTAAATGGGACACCTTTTCAAATGCCAACATCTCATCCCAGTTTCTGAGATTGCTGGATTTTTTTTAAATTTTCAGATCATTTACAAATTCACTTTAGACACCGGAATGGGTGAATGAACCGGTTACCAATGCTGTAGTCGAGTATGCATGGTATTCAAGTATTCATATAATTAGGCACCAATTCCTGGCCTAAATATGGACAGAACAGTGGAGTGATTTCGGCCTAAGACATGTGAGTCTGCTCTTCATCACATTTTCTTGCATGGGTCTAAGTCTACTCGTGAAAATGAACACAATGGACGTCACTGGGTGTTTGTGACTGTCCCAGTACCTCTACAAAGGAAGATATTTACGTTTGTAACATATCAGTGGATTCGGCATACTGGACTCCCAGTGAATATTACCCAACTTCAGTCATACGCTGGCAGGCACGCCCTTAAATAAGGGACTTCATCCTAAACTTTAACAGTTTATTTATTTCCATAGATGCTGCCTAATCTGCTGTGTTCGTCTGGCATTTTCTCTGTGCTGCTTACATTTCAAGCATCTCCAGCATTCCTTGTGTTTTTCATTTGCTACTCCACTGCAAACTAATTTCGAGGCATGCCTACACTGAAAAAAAGATTAAATCTTCTTAAATATTAAAATAAACACATTTTGTCTGTTCCATACTCTAACCTCTTTTCTGTTCTCACAGTTATCACTTGCTAGTTGGCCCCTTCCTCCTTCGCTTTCTCCTAACGTCCGTTCTCTTCGCGGATTAGAATCCTCCCTCTGCAGAACGTTACCATTCCCAGCCACCAGGCTTCACCTATTAGCTTCTTGCAGAGATCACATTGCTGGCAGTGACACCAATGCGTACCCACTCATGGAACTCGTGAGGATAGGAGTCCCATGGGAAGACAAGCCAGAACAAGGCAGAGTCAGATCTTAAAACAGAACTTGCAAAAGCACCTTCAATTGAGACCCAGGCCTTTCCGAGTCATTCTCTTTCGAGGTCGCTGCCGCCAGTAAAACAGTGTCAGCTCTGTAACTCCAAATATGACCGACTGACGCCAGTGACATTTGCAGATCGAATGTTTACCCCGACGAAACGAGATATCTAACATCCCAAGGTCATTATCGATTATTTGGATAGTTAAACATTTTATTGATATTCTGGCTTGTAATCCAAAGATTATTTACCTGAGCACACTCCATTTCATCTGGATGATAGTAAGAAAGAGGCAACTCTCAGTCAAACTCCACAAGTCAGTTTGAAATTCTTATTACAGTGCTGTAACGTCGTAGTTGAAAGAGTTAACAGTGCTATCACGCTCGTTGAGAATTGAACTTATCGGGATGAAACTCATGAGTCTCTGGCGGCAGTAGTTCAACAAAGGAAAGGACCATTCATTCTCATCTTAAATTAAAATCAAGAGAGGGCAATGGGGTCATGTGAATGCAAAGTTCGTATTTTTGGATATTTATTGACGGATAGCGATTAGTTCAGGACGAAGAGTGGTTTGTAGGATCTGTTATATAGATCTGGATGGGGTATGACTACAGATAGAAAGTGTTACGAGCAATCTGCCTAAATAATGTGTGCACAAGTGCCAGAACGTGCTTTAACGGCTTTTATTGCCAGCAACCCAGACGAAAATCCTTCAGGGACGGTATTACACACAATTTGTGTGTCTGTGATGGTTTGGCTGAATAATTCCCATTATGGGAAGCCAGATCTTACGTTTTAGCCAAGGGTAAAACTTTACCAACAGCACCCCCTGCATGCGGTATGTATTTGAAACACATCTGGAGTAAAAAGAAAGTGAGCGCTCACAGAAAAAAAAGCAATAACAACCCTGGGTGAGAAAAGGAAGATGGATGAGTTGGCCTGAATAAGAACAAAGTGTGGGGTGAGGGGTTGGGGTTTGGTTGGTGTGACAAATGGAATCCACAGCGATGTCAGAGAAACCAAGATAATTTGTACTAATGGGCTTTATCAAGTTAAACAGCAGAGTCAGGAATTCACAAAGGCGGAGAGAGGGACGAATTATGAGGAATATGGGAAATGTTCGGGAATACAGATACAGAAAAGGATTGTAATTAATAATTGTCATTGTGTGGTTCCAGATGGTGGAATGAAACATATGATATATTCGTAATTTTGTGCATCAAAAATGAGAAAGAACGAGGGAACAGGTGATTAATCTGTCTTGGTGCCCCTGATTGCGAGCAGATGAAATATTACTGTCGGAATTGTTTGCTCTGTGCCAAGTGCGATAAATCGGCTGCAAAACTCAGTTTGAAAACGCAGGTGATCTGTGGAAGGAAAATGTTTCAACTTGCAGATCGACTGTGCATGAATGTTTGCTTCCATCCCCTACTGTACTGGAATATTTCCTATTGATAGAGCATACTTCCACCGAGTATTCAGAGTTTTTTGGCACTGAGAATAACATCGCTACAGTTGCAGCCAACAATTTGCAAGTGAGACGTTATAACCTTTAGAATTTCAAAATTGGCCAATTTTCAGATCATCGCCTGCACCTGACTGCAAAGTTTTTGTAAAGTAGGAAGCACTGGTTCTGCATTCCTTCTGAACCCCAAAGCAGGGGAATGGCTGAAAACATGAACGGAACATTGAAGAAATGCTAGTTAAAGTGGCTGAACAGCAGTGGATCACACCGGCTACTGTCTCACCTTAAATCCTTCTGCTAAAGCGGACCAACAAAGTCCCTTCTACGAGATTGATCATTTTTAGGTTGATTACCGTGAGTGAAATGGGAGAGTTAGACTTCCTGATTGGCCGTATTTATTAGAGCCTGAGAACGATGCTATTGTAAAAGAGGAAGCGTACAGGAATTCATTCGTACTGTTAAAGAATCTTATGTGTATCGCCGCCCATAGCATCAGACCGAGAAAACTGCAGAACTAAGTGTGTTCATCGTGCGAAAAGGACGTAAGAGTTTGAAAATGGTACAAAAATAAGGTTCTGATCTCAGGACTTAAGCCATGTCTGTCAATATCTTCGAGATCTGTAGGACCATATGGTGTCATTTACAGAGCCAGTCCGTCAGCCTATCCAATCCAGATTGTTCATAATAGGTTCGGATGGTGTAATAGAGACCAAACTGAAACGCTTCAGAGTACGTTAATGTCTTCTCGTAACTGTGGTCCAAAAGCAACTGATGCTCTGGATGGAGATGATGAAGTTCAGGTATTTTTAAAGAAATTGAGGATGATGAGAAGGAAGGAACATTCTAGTGGTTTGACCAAGCTCCCACAGGTTTCATCTGGAAGCTTAGGATAGTTCACCTCGTATTCAGAATCAGAAGGTGACAGTTATGCAAAGCAGTTATTGTAATTGCCCCAGCCAAGTCAGAGACAACGAGAGAGAGAAAAACAAATGAAACCACGAGATCTCGTAGGACTAAGCAGGACGGGCAAGTGCTGAATTTAAGGAAGTATCAGATAAGCGTTGGAATATTCCGACTGAGTGCACTTTACCCATTGTAGAGTCGACAAATACTGATGACGCAACGATTACAATGCCAACTGTCCCTTGTTCTTTGTTGTGTAATGTGTTTTAGATGTATTCAATGTGAGTAGGACTGGTACTAGTAGTCTTACTCTATCCTGGTACCGGGACAGAGACATCTGTAAACTATTACAGTTGACTAAACTCCGATTCCCAGCTGGCGTGGAATAAGCCTTCAGGCTGTGCCAAAATTTGTAAATTGTACAGAGTATCCAATCTAATTTTAATCTCGAGAGATTGGAAAGGGGGACGCACGGCTAGTTTTACTGTAGTGATTGAGATACACTGCTGTGGATTCCGCGGAAAATACTCTAAATATGGCGGAGGAAGACACGCTGATTTTTTAAAATATAAAATGTGGAAATAATTGTAAATCGAGATTGTGAAAATCTGGGAGGTGTTTGCCTCTAAGGTAAGTAAAAAGGGAATGCATTGCAGTATTGTAAATATTTCATATTTTCCAAGCCTTGGGAAGCAGGAAAACCGAATAAATCACAGGTAATCGTGAATCCACGAATCAGAAATGGAGGGTGTCAGCAACATTAAACTAATTGCGCCCAGAGGTTAGATAACCAATCTGTTTGTCACCTATGCACTGACAGACCAACAACAGCAAACACAATTGCGGAGGAGCGATAGATTGCAATGTTGGAACAGAAACAAAAATGTTATACATCGGAATTCCAACAGAACATCGGCAGCCCGAGACAAATCAGTTTAGATACTCAAGGACCACGCGTTGGAAGTCGGCTTTAAATTGTCAAAGTACGTGAAAAACTCGTGCCATTCAGAATAAACTGCTTTCAACAAATTCTGTCTCTTGCGAACTGACAGCAACCAGGCAGGAGTATGGAACATTGGATGGCACGAGTTATCGAGTTAGAAGCCTGGAAAAAAAAAACATGGAGATCCGAAGGTCTGTTACAGGCAGTTGGGATGATGGGAAACACTGAAGACGAAAACTGAAGGGAGATGTGTCTGCCTTCTCAAGATAGAAATATGATTTGCATAATGGATGATGAGATCTTTACCTTTGACTATTAAAGGTAAATCATAAGTGTATTTTGAAATGTTTAGTTGAGAGGAGACAAGCCCTCTATGTAATCTAACATCTATGTGATCTTTTATGCATGGGGCCATCGCGGGTGGGCACAGTCTTCAGTGTGAATATTTTTTTCTTGTATTTTAACGATCGGGAAATAAATCAAGATTCATACAGTACCAATCCAGAGTGAATTAATAATGGTATGGTGTTTGATATCTTAAAATACAGATCACAAAATCTCCAGAGTTTGCCCTGGCGCACGCAGTGCAGATATCAATCCAGTCAAAGCCGTAGTCACGACAGAATGCATAAAGGCTGGAGACGTGGCGAGGTTGTAGTTTCCTTGTGCATGTGGAAATAAAGTAGTTTAAGTGACGTTGATTTTAAGTGGCTTGAAGATCTCAGGAACAGCTGATTCCTGGGAGTTTCACTCAAAACAGTTTCCAGGTACGAAAAACCTACGAGCAAAAACCCAGACAGTGGCAGTTCTGTAGGCAAAAATCTCTTATTGATGAGAGAGATCAAAAGCGAATGGCCAGACTGATTGAAGTGGACAGGAAGGAAATGTTAACTGAAATAACGATGTGTTGCAATAGAGTTGGGAAGGAGAGCATCTCTGAATATATAACACACCTAAACTTAAAGAGGGTGTGGTGGAACAGAAGAACAATGAACGTATAATATACTCAGTTGTCACTTCACCGGCGACGTCGGGTGCCTTATAAGTTGGCCATACTGAGTGTATCTCAATGACTCGGAGTAAAATGTGGACACACGCGGGTTTGGAAATAATAGAAAACATGCTGGAGTTCTGGATTGCAAAGAAAAATTTCCATTGAATCAGAATCAGAATCTGTCCATTTCGGAGTCGGATGTCAGAAGTGAAGAAGCTGTTCCTGAATCTCGGAGGATGTCGCTTCCTACCTGATTGTAACAGTGGGAAAACGGCATGCACAGGGCTCGGGAGGTCTTTAATAACGGATGCTGTTTTTCTGAGCCACCGATCCTTGAAGATGTCCTAGTTATTATGTACGGTAGTATCCAAGATGGAATTAACTATGCTTACAACCCACTTCAGTTTCTCTCCATCCTGCGTCGTTTCAACCACCCTGGCGCCTGCCATACCAGACAGCACTGCTGACGGACACTAATCTGCATGCAACCCCAGTCTAAGAGCAGCAAAGTATTCGACACAACAACCTGCAATCTGCACAGTCCCAAACCTGCCTACACCCCATATTTGGGATACTTATCCCTAAATCTTTGCACATTTCTAAATTACGGTGCAGCCCAAATTGGCCGACACTTTCTTAACTCTATGCGCATCCCCACTTCCGTGTGCACCAATTTCATGATTATCCCCAAGTCTGTGCGCACCTCCAAATCGGGAAGCAAGCCCCACATCAGCGTGAACACCGCATCCACAGACAGCTGAAAGCTTGTGCTCCCCTGAATTGACATGAAACCACAAATTCGCCTCCTCAAACACTTCCGCATTGACATTAGGTTATTCTTGATCAAGAATCATTTCGGAGTGCTCACAAAATAGCTTCTTCAATGAAACAGCCTCGAGCTCTGTCATACCTCCAAATCTGCAGCTACCGCAAATATGTCTGAAATACACAGACACCTCGAATCCGCATGCACACCGAAATTCGTGTATAACCCTAAATATGCCGAGATACCCGAATCTGTGCTTATCTACTATTCTGCTTATGCCCCCATATTCCAGAGCACACCCTTAAAACTGCGCGCATCCTAAATCCGTGTGCACCACTAAAAGCGTGTACAGAGAAATATGCGAACATCAGAAGGGCGCACACAAAAATCCAGGTGCAACACCTATCCACTGACACCCCCAGAGGCACAGCAGATTATCTCCGAGCAAGACTTATTTTAAGGGTTTCACAAAATGGCTACCATCCGCCATAAAATAACTCGAATACCGTCGAAAGTTCAATGAACATTCGTTTTGAAAATATCGGTAAATGAAACAACCTGCAGATAGGTCTCATTCCGCAGACGCCACAGATCTCCGAGAACCCAGAAATCCGTGAACATCTGAATACTGGCCTAAACACCCATAACGAGCATCCCAACGACTGTGTGTGCCTCTATAATGGCGGTCAGATGAATGAAACTGTTCAGATGCTCAACCAAATATGCTGACACTGTCCTAATTCTGCGCAAATCCCAAATCGGCGCGCACCCCATTCACGTTGACACTCCCCAAATGCATAAAGGAATTATTATGAAAGTATCTGGAAATGAAACAAAATTCTAATACGTAAAAACCCCAAATCCACAGACAGCAAAAATCTGTGAGTACCCTGAATTCGTAAACATCCCCATGTTGGCACGTCCAAACCCCTAAATCAGTGTGCTACCCATATTTGCCGGTACTGTCCGAAATCCGCGCAATCTGCAAATCAGCCCATACCCCAAACACGCTGGCACTCCCGAAATGCATAATGGATTATCTCAGAGCTGGAATCATTTCAAACTGTTCAGAATAGGGTTGCCTCGGCATTAAAGATACTCACGTGCCACAAACCAGTTTGTAGATCAGTAGACACATCCGGATTTGATCGTCATCTCCAATTCCTGTGCACCCTCATCCTCAGCAGCAGGCACGTATCTCTAAAATCCGTGTGAAACCCAAAATCTGCGCACATCCCCAAGAAAAATCGCACCCCACAATGTATGCGCACCCTAATCCGTATATTTGATGACCCAGACGAAGAATCGTTTCAAACACCGAATGGCTGCCTTGACAGTAAAAGCCGCACGCAACCCAAAGGTCGTGAGTACATCACCAAATCCACCAACACGCACAGATCACCGGAAATCCTCATGAACTCCCAGATCCACCCACAGAAACGTGGCGACTGTATATTCGCTGACACACCGTTACATATGCTATCCTCAAATACGCACACACTCTGCAACCCATTTTCGCTGACACGCCTAATTTCTGCTCAATCACCAATACAGCGTGCACCCTAAACCCGCTGACACACCCACTTGCCCATGAGATTTTTCCGAGCAAGATACATTTGAAACAGTTGAGAAATTGGCAGCGTCGACATTAATAATCCGCACTCAGCACATTCGGGTGCAAATCTTAATCCGCCAATACACCTAAATCTCTGTTTATCCCCAAATATGTGTGCACGGTCATGATGGAGACTAAATTTCGAGTGATGTCTACGCTTCTTCCCTAAATCTCACCGGCGGTTCTCTTCTCGCATCCCTTCAAACTTGCAGCAATTTCTAAAAAGGCACAGCGCAGTATCTTTAAAGGTGAATTTAACTTGAATTTGATGTGAATTTGATAATGCAACTAGTCCGTAAAGTTACCCAGCGATCCAGATTATCGGAATTTACATTAGCATAGGTTTTGCATTGATAGATTAAAATCCATAAAACCTGTGCACATCAGCAAATCAGTCCGCACTCCAAACACGCTGACACACCACATACATATTAGATTATTCCAAAGCAGAACTTATGTCCAACTTTTTGGAAATTGGCTTTGTAGACATTTGAAATTCGCACGGACTCCAAAATGCGATTACAACTGTTGACAAAGAGCCCCCGGAATATGCAAACATCACAAAACCTAATTATGCCTCCCTAATTGACTACAGACGTAATTGACTGTTCGTATCCCCAAATCAGTGTGCATATTTGCCACCCTCCCCTAAATCTACGCACTCCTGAAATGTGTTCTCCCTAACTTTAAATCCGTGCGCATCCCCAGATACACGATCAAACCATAAAGGTGTGCACCCCTTATTCTCCGACTCTCCAATTCAGTGCGCACCCAAAAACAGCTTTGCTTAATGCACTTATCCTTTCAATAATTCAGAAAATGGATGTCTCCACCTTAGAATTGGCACACAGGTCAAAATACGTGCAACTTCCGATCCGCCGAGACGCCCAAATCTATCTCACCCAAAATCCGTGTTTACGCCCACTTGTATGCATTCCCAAATCCATGTACACCTCAAATAGGTGCACCATCTCAAAAGGAGCGCACCCTAAAATCCATGCGAGTATCAAACCCGCAGAGAAACCCACTTGCACATTAGATTATCCCAGGAATCGTTTAAAATAGTTCACGACAAATTTGAAATTAAATTTATTATTCTCAAGATCTAAATGAAATAACTGTGGGATTCGGCACACCTCCAAACCCGCAGTCACACCAAATACGTGAGATATCCATCTGCATCTCCAAATGCAAATGCATCCCCATATCTTTAGAGAATTTCGAAACCGTGGACAGCACATACATGCAAATTAGATTATCTCAAACTTTCACAAATGACAAAATCTGTGTACAACGAGCACCAACAATGAAAGTGGGGTGCGCACAGTGTGCGCCGTGATTTCTTGATGTGCACCAATTCAAGGATGCACATGGTGTGCGCTGATTTGGGTTGCCTTTTACGATCAAGGGCTTATTTGGAGATGCGTGAGTTGACGGATGGTGAGTTTGTGTGATTAATTAATGTTGAGGCTGCCATTTTCTCAATTGTTTTTAATGATAGTTGCGCCGGGAAAGACTGATGTACATGTGGCGGAGTCCGCTGGTTCAGGGTGCGCTCTGAATTGGCGATTGCACAACGTTAGTTTTTGTCGTCGCATATGGGTTGCGCACGGTCTTGATAAGGATCTGGGGTTGTGCATGGATTTAGGAGCGTTCTCTAATAAAGCGTTGCAAACTGATTTGGTATTGTGCACTAATGTAGGGGTGTGTTCTGATACAGGGGTGCGCACCTCCTTGTGAATAGCAGATTTAGGGTAGTTTGCGAATATGTGAGTTTTTCTTGGTCCATATCGACTTGGTCCGTATTGGTTTTTACTGGTAAGACCGCCATTTTGCGTTTGCAATCTATTATGCGTTGGGCGTTGTCAGCAGATTTGGGGGTACAGATCGATTTTAGTGATTTTAGTTAGAATGCACACGGATTTGGGTTGACACGCCGATCTCTAAAAAGGATGTTTGTGCACATGTGGCTTTCTAACCTCAAGTCGGTCATTGCAAAATTGTTTGAAAAGATTGCTGGTCTGGAATAATCCATTATGCATCTGGGGTGTCACCGACATCGGGATTGCGCAGATTTATGTCTGCTTCGGCATATATGGGTGGCAACTGATTTGAGATGCGACCAGATTCAGTGAAAACCGTCAATATACTGATTTCGAGATGTTCTGGTCTTTACTGATTTCCGTATTCTCAGAGATCTGAGGTGTCTGCGGATTTGGAGTGCGGCTTATCTGAAGTTTGTTTCATCTACAGTTACTTTCGACGATATTCATGCTGGAGGCAGTTATCCCGTGAACTGCTTCAAATGATTCTTGCTCTGACATATTCTGTTGCGCCTAAAGGGGTATCAGCGTGTTTGGAGTACGCTTTGATTTGTGAGTGCGCACTTGGAATGTGCGCAGACTTGTGAAACACATGTATCTGGGGATGCACACGGTTTAATGCATGAACACAGATTCGAGTGATGCTGCGGATTTGGGGTCGAACACGAACTTGGTTGTTCATACGGATCTGGTTTGTCGCTGGATGTTTAATGATACTTTCTTAAGAAATGCACTTGCACGTTAATACTTTATTCTTATTGATTGGTTAAGGGCGATTTTGTGAACTGGTTGAAATTATTCCTGCTCAAGGATATTCTTATGTGTATGTGGCATTGCCAATGAGTTGCGGACGCACACTGATTTCGGGTGAGGGTGAGACAAATCTCATTTATAGCAACCGGATAGTAAATGCAATTTGAACCTTGGCCTTTGTTCCAGGTATTATTAACATCTGAGCCAGCTACTTTGTGAAACTGTTGGAGATGTTGGATAATGTAATGGGCATGTGAGTGTTTTATTGGATTTGGGGGTGAATACAGATTTAGTGGTGTGCAAAGCTTTAGGAGAGTTTCGGCGAGTACGTGTGCACAGTGATTATATGGGTGTGTGGGTGGATTTGGGACCACATACGTATTTGGTGGTGCTTTCTGTTTGAGAGGTTGCACTGGTTTAGGGATGTATCAGCCAATATGGTTGCACAGGGTTTAGATGGCCATAAGGATTTGGGGTTCACACGGATGTGGGGGTGCCTGAGGATTGGGGATGAGGACAGTTTAGCGCATTTGGCTGCACATGCATTTGTTGTTGTCGGTCGATTTGGGGTTGTGGCGAATCTCGAAGTCATTTCAATTCTAGTGCCTTTAATAATAGCTGTACCGTAAACTGTGTACTATGTTCTCGCGATTTCTTTAAGGTGAATGCTGCCATATTAAAGTGACTAATCATTTGGGAAAATCAACATGTTTCAGCAGGTTCGGTTGTGTACACGATTTAACAGTGCTCCCGGATTTGGGGGTGTCTTTGGATTTGAGGTCCTGACAAATCTCAAGGTTGTTTCAGTGATAGGTACTTTATTAATAAATATACTTTCAGTTTTCAACTCGGATAGTACTGTGATTTTTAATTTGGAGTTTGGTACTTTGTAAACTATTTGAAATTGTTTCTCCTCTCGAATAAACGTTTCTGTAAACAGGAGATGTTGACGGGTTCGGAGTGCGCACCCATTCGGGTGTGCATACGAATTTGGAAGTGCGCGTGGATTTTGGATGTCAAGGGAATTGGATTAATGCGAAAATTCAATTTGTTTCATTTACAGTTACTAGGATAAAACTGCACTTTAACGTCGAGCTTTGTTCTTGTTATTTTTAATGTGGATTAAACTCTCTTGTGAAATGTTTGAAATGAAATCTGGGATGAACAGTCGTCCAATTGGACATGTAGGGGCTCACTCGGATTTGAGGGTTCTCAGAGATCTTGACATGTGCGCGGCGAGTTTGGGTACACACGGATCTGGGTGTGTCGGTGGATTGGGGTGTGCGACGAATCACAAGTTTGTTTCATTTATAGATACATTAAAAATCGAACTTGGAACTTTGTTAAGATTTAAGGATAGGTATGTCAAATGCATTTGCACATATTTCATGGTTTGTTTGAATATATTGGTGCACTTGGATCGGGGATGCGCACAGATTTGTGCGCCTCGGCGGGTTTAAGGATGCACACGGATTTCGGGGTGTCGGTCTATCCTATGAGCTCACATAGGAATTATGGAGCGGTATTCTTAGATCCCTCTGCTGTCCCGCTTTCCTCAATTCCCTACCATTTATTATAAGTCTACCCAGGTAGATCCGGACGAAGTGCAACAGATTACAATAGATCCCATCTGGATGGAATGTCACATTGTATTCCAACAGCAAAATGTTCAGCCCGTTTTTACAGCTGCTTCACTGATGCTGAAAGTTTTCATAAGCTGCTCCGCTGTCCACTCACGCTATAAATCCAGGTGTCATCTGCAAATCCAGTTTACCATTTTACAATTGACTTATATATCCTGTTCCTTAGAATGTGTTTCAATAAGTTTTGGGGTGCACACAGACTCGGGGATGTCGCTGGATTTGAGGTGCATACTAATTTGATTTGCGGACAGTGGGCAGATATTGGGGGTGTATGCATATTTTGTCATTTCGTGAAATGTTTTTGGGATAATGTAGTTTCCAAGTCGGTGTATCCACGTGTTTCAAGTTATAAGGTGACATGAGGGTGCACACGGATTTGGTGGTGCGTACGGATCTCAGGTGTTCTCACTGATTTGGCGTATCTGCGGATTCGAAGGTGTGGCGAATCTCAAAGTTGTTCCATTGATAGATACAGTAACAATAAACATCATTTGAACTTCGACATCTGTCCTTGAATTTCATTTTCTTCTTTAGGCAGCCATTATGTCACAATTTGAAATGATTCTTCGTCGGAGATAATCGAATATGCATTTGGGTTTCTCAGTGGGTTCATATACACACACACAAACACACACACACACACACGGTTTGGGGTGCAATCTTATTTGAGGATGGGCATATATTTTGAGATGCACACGGATTTGGGAATGTGTGCAGATATAGGTGTACGTTGTCGAAGATGGAGATGCACAGGGATTTCGGGTTAATCACAGGGTTGGTTGTGTCAGAGGATATCAACTTGATCACGAATTTTTGGTTATGTACCGATTTTAAAGTCCAGTCAGCTACGTTCTGAACTGTTTGAAATGTCTCCTGTTCTGGGAATATCTGGTGAGAACGTGAGAGGTGTCAGCACGTTCGGGGTGCATACTGAATTGGACATTGCACAGATTCAATGGTATCTTCTCGAATATGTAGATACAAATCTGTCTGGCGATTGAGCAGATTTAGGGATGTGTTCTCGAGTATCGGACGCACACGGATTTGGGATTAACACTTTAAAATGTTTCTGAATCTGAGATAACCAAACGTGCATATGCGGTTGTCAGCAGGTTGAGTGCACATGGAATTTTGGGGTTGCGCACGCATTCTGGGTTACGTGCGGATTTTTAATGTCGAGGCCCATCTTCTTACCCTGTTCCGTTGCGGCTGGACTTCGGCCTTAAACTGCTGGAGGAAGTGCGGAAAGGACAGATGCAGTTTTCTCCCGTTAGTGATCAGTCTACAGTGCCAAGTGCTCCTGTCATGTTTTGTCACCCTGCAACCTTATCCTTCAATCTCTTTGAATTATGGAGTACAGCAGGTGATCATCATGATGAAGTACGTACATTTTTTTAATGTTTCCTAATTATACATGCGATTTTTTTTATGGTTTATCACCAAGCAGCAGTGAACCATCTGATTGGCCTTGCAGAGTTCTCTTTGGGAACTAGTTAACTTGATCTGCATTTCTGATCGTGTGTTCAAGATAACTCTTAATAAAAAAGGCAGTCATATTTTGAACAGTTTGAAATGATAACCTCATGATCAAGTGGATGTGTCAGCGGGTTTGGGTGCACAATCAATTAGGAATTGCGCAGATTTAGGGCAGCATCGGCGAATATGGAGGTGCCTGCTGCTTTGGTGTGCTCATGGATTTGGAGATGCGCACATATAGGGGTGCCTTATCAAATATATGGGTGCGCACTGATTTGGGAAATCCACAGATTCAGGGGTTTGGAAGCAAATACGGGTCTGCAAACTCTATTATGGAGTTTACATGGATTTGAGGAGTCGCTCAGATTTAAAAGTGTTTACCTGAGTGTTGGGCACGGATTCGGTGATGTGCGCGGATTTAGAAGTGTGTTGTCCAATTTGACAGTGCACACAAATTTGGGACATGCATTAGAGTTCTGTCTGTCGTCCTATCTGCAGTTGAAATCGCATTTTGGTGTGCGAGGGAATGTTTAATGTCGAAACAGACATTTTCTGAACTGTTTAAAATCAATCCTTCTCTGGAATAATCTATTTTGTATGTGGGATGTCAACGTCTTTGGGTACGCACTGATTAGGTGAGGTGCACAGACTTGGGATACGTATTGGGTGTGTTGGCGGATCAAGATTTGCAGACGAATTAATTTTGGTTTTGTTGTGGATTTTTAATGACTAGGCTACCATTTTGTGAACTGGTTGAAATGGACTTTGTTTGGGATAATATATTATATGTGGTGTGTCAGCGTGTTTGGAGAGCTCACTGATTTGCTGATATGCGCAGATTTCGGGGTGTGTTTTCAAAGATGGGCGTGCACATGTATTTTGAATACATATTATGAATACATAGATCTGGCTGTGTTTGCCGGATCAAGGATTGCGCACGAATCCTTGGGGAGGTCATGAAACCGGGGATGCGCACGGATTTAGGTGGGTTCTCGAAAATGGGATTGCACACGCATTTGCACACGTGCGCTGATTCAGGATGTGTACTCCAATATGGGGCTGTGGATCTATTTGGGGATTGAGCAGATTTAGAGGTGTGTCGACGAATATGGGAGTGGCAAATTTATTGTGGGTGTACATGATGGTTCAGATGGATCTAGCTGAGTCGGACCTTGGGATGCGTGCGGATAATTTAACGCTCAGGTCGCCGTTTTGTGTTTGGAGTGAATCTTCGTCTGGATAATTTAATGTGATAATGGGAATATGCGCAGATCTGGGGGTGCACGTTATGTGCGCATTGTTAAGTGGGAATTTTAAATATGGGAGTGCACACGAATCTGGGTGACAGCCAGATCTGGGTATGTAGGACGATTTGCAAACGAATTTTAGGGGGCGTGAGAGCTTTTGTTGTCGGGACAACCATTTCCTGCTCTGAACCACATCTCTGTAATAGGTGGCTCACTACTTTACGTATTAATCCAGGTTCGAAGTACGCCTGTACGAAGTACGAAGGTATTACACACCTTTTGTGACATAAACGGACCCCGGCCTCGGAGCCACCGGGATAATTAACTGTGTCCAGTCTGATCTTCAGTTTGGCGTTCCTTGACCTCGCCTCTGCCTTTCATTCAATGCTACTTGCTCACCTGTGGTTCCAGTTCCTACTCCATCGCCCACCCCCCAACAGCAGGCATGCGCATACCATATGTTAATGCCAGGGTAGCTGCATTAAACTCCCCAGTTAGAATATTAAATCTTTTTCAGTACATATGTGAAACCCGTGCTCCTTACACCAGTCATACCAAATGCTGGAAGTAAGTCCAATAATGTGTGTATACGATGACCTCCTGGACAAATCGTTAGCGACACATTTACCTGGACTTGCATAACATCTCTTCACTCGCCAGATCACTAATCCGGAGTTGCTAGCTCTTCAGCCATGAGCCTTCGGAACCACTAAATTAACTTATTTGGAAATGTTGGGGGATCTATAGGCTTGCATAGCACGACTCTCCTGTTCCTCCACACTGCGATCAAATCTACCATATGTACTC
The DNA here is from genome assembly GCF_030144855.1 of Hypanus sabinus. Taxonomy (NCBI): domain Eukaryota; kingdom Metazoa; phylum Chordata; class Chondrichthyes; order Myliobatiformes; family Dasyatidae; genus Hypanus; species Hypanus sabinus. Next base: position 28,451 of record NW_026780163.1, on the reverse strand, counting down.
TGTTATCCAGTTTAAAATTTTATTGTGTATGAACTACTTATTGTGATGAAATTCTACGTTGTCCACAATATCACATAGTTGTCATTGATTCATTTAGAGATGAAGCGAAGAATAATGAACCATGGAACACAATAACCTCAATTTTACACCTGCCTAATCGCTAAGTTGTTTTCTGTTTTTTTTTTCGTTTACCTTGTGCGAATACCCACAAATATCACGGAGAGGATGTACAAATTCCTTCCGGAAAAAAAAAACGCAGGAATGAACTCCGATTTCCATCGCTCCGAGCTGGAATCGTCTGATTCTAACCGCGATGCTACGTGGAGCCGCAAACTGCAAGTTACCATCCCACATATCCACTTCTTCTCTCAAGACATTTACAAATATCAGAGAAAGCAGGGTTACAGAACAAATCTTTTGGAAACGCCCCATCTACTGCCAGCCCCATACCATGCCTCCAGACGTTCTCGATCGAGCTATTGTGGGGGATCTTGTCAAACGCCTCACTCAATTCCATACACAGATCATCCATCTCATTAATTTGTTTTGTCACTCTCTCAGAAAGTCATTCAGGTGCGTAAGTTATGACCTTCCCCTCACAAAGCCAGTTGATTGCCTGTGATTATGCTTCTCCAATTATTTGTCAAACCTGTCGTGAAGAATCCCCTTCAAACGTTTAGCCTCCATTGATGGCAGTAGTCACTGTTTTACAATTCCCAGGATTATCCTCACTACTTATTACCCGTCTTAACCAAGGTTATATTAAGAGTTTCTACTTCGATATTACCCGCTCACGATTTAAAATAATAAACATCATGGACCAACCACTGAAGGACTCAGATTAATTTCTCAATTTAGCTTTCTCTGGAGAATGTAAAATCTGAATACAAACTGCAGCAATTCCCAACTTATTTCTAATTGTATAAATAATTTATCACTGATCGTGTCTGTTTAGAGAAACCCTCCAATTACCCGTTTACGCCAATTCAAAATTAGCAGAACCTTTTTTTCCATTAATTATCAAGTTTCTGTTTCTATCACACTGTCCTTTTCAAACATCCTTTCCATGTTCTTTTTCCAAGGTCAGTTCTGCATTGGTATAGTCGAATATCTCGCTGACAGTGACTAAGAGTAGACCAGTCAGAAGCAGGAGACAATCTGCAGACTCTAGAATTCCAAAGTGCTGGAGGAGCTCTGCAGGCCAGGCAGCATCTGTGGACAAGTGTAAACTGTGGACGTTTAGGGCAGAGACCTTTCATCAGAATTGGATTTATTTTTCTCTCTCTACAAGTCTGCTGCCTGGGCTGAAGACTTTCACCAGCACTTTGTGCAGGATTAGTTCATATCAGTTCGCATTTCGCTCTGCTGTGTCTTTTGTCCTTGGGTTCACAGCATCGGCTCGTCCACCTAACACCGCTCCTCCACCTAACACCGCTCCTCCACATTCCCTTTGAAAGCTAACATTCTGTTCCTGGAAATTAGTTCAAATCGGAAAACAGAAGGATAAAATACAGGTCAGGGAGAGGAGAAAATTAGTGTGATGTAAAGGACGGGTAATGATGGGAGCAGGAGTGGTTAATACCGACGGAAGTATACTCCATATCATGTTGTTTTGTCAATTTCGGGAAGAAGGGTTGACAGGTTCGCTTCTAGGCACACCTTAAGCGGGACGAGGGTGAGATGCAAAGGGGATTTTTACTGGGATGCTGAGTCTAGTGGTGCCGTTGCGATCGACTGTACATATTTGTTGTATAACTGTAAGGCAACACACACAAAATGCTGGAGCAATTCAGCAGATGGATGGCAACTTTGGAAAAGAGTAAACATTCAACTATGCGGGCCGACAACCTTCATGATTTTGTAGGTGTTGTTCTATATTTCGATCATCGACAGATTTTCTCCTGCTTTGTTTGAAACTCTGTTCATTACATTGATTCCGTTTATTACAAGTGGGAGTACAGAATAGGAGCGTGAAGACAGCTGAATTGTACAACTGCATAGCATTTATTTCTATGTTTTAATGAGTTTCAAAATCCGATTAACTGGGTATTTCACCACATTCTTGAGATCCTTACGGAATTTGCTCTGAGTCAGGACGTAAATACACGTGTTGGTGCAGGAACTTAGAATCTGCAGCATTCCTGATGTCTCTTCTATAATGTAAACGGGATTCATGACAGAGTAATAAACAAAACTCATTGAAATCCGCTGATAGATACAGAATACCAAACGTGTTCTCCACAACAATATGAAACTTCCCGTTATGCTGAAGAGCAAAATGATGGATTTGCGTCGGCTCTCCATCTCCCGGTCCTTGTCATTCTTTCGACTCTTTTGTGCCCGGAGCCTCCTGCGGGCTTGACTGACCACCAGAATCCGCCCGACAGTCAGACTATTGAAAAATAAAATCAGAAAGAATGGGACACAAGGGGTTAAAATGCGGTGGAACATCTCAAATACCACCCATGACGGAGAGTTTCTGTAGCTCGGTGTAAGAACACAATACCAGGGGATACCATCAATTATTATCATAGGCTCGTATACAAAGCCCCAGGGGACACTCTCCAAACAGGCCAGAACACTGACTGTCCCGATAACCACAGACGCCGTTCTCTCGGTGCAATATTTTGTTTTCAGCCTCTCACAGCAAATAGCCACAAATCGATCGACGGTGAAAGAGGCAGTCAACCAGACAGAGGCAGTAGTGCTCGTATGAATCAGCCATCTAGCGATACTGCACACAGGAGTGATGAACAGGAATGATCGGGGAAAATAAAGCCAAGCAGTCCACATCATGAGCGGAAGAGTGATAACGACCAGGAGATCGGCCGCTGCCATTCCCACCAGGTAGAGAATTACACATTTGGAGAGACCGCACTTATCCCGGGACAGGATCACAATCGCCACCATGTTCGCTGAAGAGAGAGGGGAAATAGGAAATTGAGAAAATGCTGAGTAAAACCCATTGCCGCAGTTTTCGAGGATCATGTAATATTCCCATTTTATTGTTGCATTCAACGGTAGAAGGGTGAAGAGAGGGTCAAGAGCTGGCTGAGCTTACACAATAAAATAAAGTCAAATAATGTAAATTCGGATTCCTTTCTGATGACCAAAAATATGAAGAGGCAGCAGACAGATGAAACTAGGTACCTTCAGAGTCAGTACAGTGTGGAACATTTTTATCGGCTTCATCCGCGTCTGATATCAATGAAATAAATCAATTCGGACGCCGATGGCGGGATTCTTTCATTAAACAATCATCAACTTCCCTGTGACTCCCTGTCAGCGACAGAACAGCCGAAGGGCACAACAGAAACAGGAATTCCCGGAACCACTCATCCAGACAAAATAGAATATGATGTGGGAAAGCAGTTAACGTGTATTTTCTGAGCTGTGTTCAGAGAGCCCCCATGACACGACTTTCTCTTACTCTTTCTATACAAGCTGCCTGAGGTTTTGTGTTTCCAGCATTTCCCGTGTTTGTTTCCTATTCCAGCATTTACCACCGCGCCGACTTTACAGCAGAACATTGACTGAGGTAGCAGTCACAACCTAGTCTGATACAGCCTCTCAGATATACTTGACGCTCCCGACTAAATCCATGACAGGGAAGCCGGGAGAATAATCCAACGTCCAGTAGCAGGCACGGTGACACAGTCAGATTTATGCAGCGGTGTCAGATGTGGATACATTATAATATGTTTTACGCTATTTATGGTTATATGGACAGTATAATGCATTTCACAGTGTTGGTAGTTATGAATCTACACGTCGGATTTGTTAATTGATCTGCAACGACATCATTGTGTTGTCCAGCAACTGCTTCACTTTCTGTCATACAGCTCACTTTTACTGAAAACCCTCAATCTTCCTGCTGCAATAGGGAGCTCCTCAAATTTGCTGTATCGTTACCACTAATCGATTGTTTGATCATGACACGTACCTCACACAACCGCTCATATACCAAAGCAGGCAATCAATTAGCATCATCTTCGCGGTAGTATAAACACAGTATTTGCAAATGCAGTGCAGCTGCTTCGAGACCAGAAGCACTGAGACCCGAGCATCACATTATTGAACAGAAACCGCTGGAAGATATCTGCCTGTCCCACTGAGGTCTTCCGATGTTGGCAGATTCGCTGAATTCTTACAGCCGTTTGTTTTTAGATCCAGATATCAGAATCCACAATCGTTGTCTTTGCTTCCATTCCTAGATTGCCGAATGCTAGCACTGGACATGAGGTTGTGGAAACCAGTGACAGAAACAATCACTACATTGGCATTAATTTCAGTTCCCACCAACGGCAGCCGATACCGCAGCTTACCGAGACTTCCAAAGGCTGAAATAAAAGGATAGTAAACTTCTCCTATCCGCAAAAGGACTGGATAACCCATGTCCGTGATAAACTGCCAATTGTGTTGCTCCTGAATTCACAGCTCCCTCGGAAACTCTGAGCTGATGTATTCAAAGCGGCCCGGATTTATAGAAATGATCAGTCTCCAGAGACACTGTTCTGCCGCTGACTGACTACAGTCACTTGAACAATCATGGTGATTCAACACCATCCATTGTCTCTGGTGTAAATATTGGGCCGACAGAAGTCAAGCGCTTCTAAGTTCCTAGGCATTACCTCCGCGGTTCCTCACCTAGTGAGAAGAATGCCGGAGCTCCATTGATAAAAACCCGAAGCAGTCACATTTACAGATTTCATTTTTTTCTCCGCTAGTTAACCACTTGTGAATAGAGTTCAACGACACGTCCGAACCCAAACTTCTCTCCCTGTGGTTTTTCGTTTTCAACATCATCCTGGACGCACGCACACACACGCGGAATGACCGTGTTCTGATGACCACGATGCTGATGTACGAAAGATGACAAAATTTGCAGATGCTGGAAATCCTCAGAGGAAGGCAAACACACAAAGTGCTGGGAAAAAAATCTAGAGATTTTGCTGATGTAATTGGATCATAAGGGCATCTCAGACCAGCCAGAACTCAAAGGAAGAAATGCTTCCTGGTATATACCTCTCCCTCACTGACCGACTTTCCTTCTCCTACCAACAGGGAAAACTACAATCAACTCCGATTTTCCCGCCTATGGAGGCACCGGAGCAGTCGCTCCTCTCTGACACGCAAGGTGTGTTACAAAGCACAGAGATACCGACAGCTCATTAGTTCCACAGTTTCAGACAACAGAGAAATTCAGATTCAGTCCCAGACTGAACTCAAGACCCAGACACAGATTACCAGCACAACGGCTACACTGAAACACAGATGGTTAACATTTCCATTGACCTCGGCACCACTGTCCTACAATAGAGATACAGCCCCAGCCTCCATATCCACACCCACGGGATTAGCAGTGTCAGTGTGAGTTCAGGATTGGGCCAACAGCTGGAAAATTGGGAAATTATGAATGTGGTATTGGAAGAACTTAAGAAAGTTTCGGATAAGCGCGCGGTGTTCTGGACGATATGCGTGTGTCAGAATTAGTCAGCAGGTTAATATCAGACTGTCAGGCGGGGCCGGTTGCGGTAGGACTCAAGTACAGACCAATGAATGTTCTTTTACCAGGATTTTATTAGTCTATCAACACCAGGAGGCAGGGACGTAGCCGGAATGGCAGGCGGAGGTCTTACCCGGGAAAAGCTGTCCGGCGAGGGAAGACGATTACGGATGCTTCAGGCAAGAATCAGGTTCCAAACAGGCAGAATCCGGAAACACAAAATTCAACAATTTCAGTTGGCAGTAGTCACTATCAACAAGAATTCAACAAATTCACTATCGCAGGCTGGAACGACTCAGTTCAGGACCTGGACGAAGAGGCAGAGAGTATAAGTCGAGGCAGGGTTTAAGTGGACCGGGTAATAAGCGAGAACAGAAACAGTTGGGTGAGTGCTATTGAGGAGATAAGTGGGTAATTGGCGAGAGTCCAAATAGGGAAGAGGCTGGTTCAAAGCCCACATGGCCAGGTGAAAAAACGTAGAATTTAATGGCTGTCGTGGTCAAGAGTTATCAGCAGAGCCCCTTTGACCCAGTGTTCAGGGCGGATCCTTAATAGAAACCTGTCTGCTCAGATCCCGGGAGGTCTCCTATGGAGGGACATGAGTGGTGAACTTGATCTTCTATAGTGACCATTTCTTCATTTCTCTGGATTGTGTTTTCATTTAACTTCAGTGCTATGCACTCCTTATTAATTTTACACATGCTGTCATGGAGTGCTGAATCCTAGTTTCGTTGTACAAAGTATATCCTGGGGAGATATTTTACTTGACCCCTCTCCATCCCGATGTTCACCCATGACCTACCACCTTGTACTTCTTCCTCCGCTGTCCACTCTACATTCCTTACTTTGTCTTTGCATCTTTTTTTCCACAGAAATGCCAATACTTCAAGAGCATCGGGGACAGAAGTGAGTATACTGTAGACTTTATTACTAAGGAGAAAATGTGTTTTGGAAACTGAAAGTTCTGAAGGTAGATAAGTCTCCCGGACAGATGGTGAACACCCCAGGCTTCAGAAAGAGGTAGCCGAAGAGTTTGCGCAGACATTATAGCCAGAGAGCACTACAGCACAGTATAATGCCATTCTGCCAATCTAGTCTGTGCCAATCCGTCTATCCGCCGAGTTCAAGCAACCTCCACTGGGACCATATTCCCCCATACCCCTCGCACCATGAACCCATACAAAATTCTTTTACATGTTGAAATCGAACCTGCCACTTGCTCTGGCAGCGCATTCTACAGTCTCATCGCCTCTGAGTGAAGAAGTCGCCCATCATCTTTCTCTTAAAGAACGAGTAATGTCCTTTCAAGAATCACTAGATTTGGGAATGGGTCTGGCGGACTACACAGTTGTAAATATCAGCCCATTCTTTAAGAAGCGAATGAGGCCGAAGAAAGGAAATCATAGGACATTTAGACTGACCTTAGTGGTTGGGATGATCTTGGAGTCCATTAACGATGATTTTTCGATGTACTTGGAAGAGCATAATAAAGTAGGCCAACGTCAGCATAGTTTCCCTCAGAGGAAATCTTGCCTGACGAAGCTGTTGGAATTCTTTGATGAAATAACAGGCAGGATAGAGAAAAGAGAAGCAGTAAATGTTGTTTGTTTGAATTTTCAGATGGTCTTTTACAAGTTGCTGCACATGAGGCTCCTTAACAATACAACAGATCAGGGTATTACAGGAAAGATACTGGCATGAATGAGGATTGGTTTACTAGCGGGAGGCAAAGAGTGAGCTGTTATATTTGCTGCCCGTAACTAATGGCGTTCTGCTGGGGTCGGTATTGAGACCAATCCTTCTCATGTTAGATTTCCTTGATCCATTGAGAGAATTGAAGGCTTGGTTACCAACTTTGCAGTTGATATGAAGGTAGGTGCCGGGCAGGTAGCTTAGAGTAAAACTGGTGTCTGCAAAAGGACTCGGACAGGTTTGGAGAAGAGGCAATAAAGTGGGAGATGGAATACACTGTGGGGACTGTGGTCTACTGTCTGGTACTCAAGTTCTCTCAGCATTACGGTGGACGAACATTATTAGAAAAACACTGCGATATAATATGGGTTTCATTTTGTTACATTCAAAAATGCTATTTTAGTACTACAAGTACATTTCCACAGTGGTGGAAAAGTGCCCTATCTCCCCTCGCCAACTGTAAAATCCCTTCCAACTCCTGCATCATTCCACATTTCGTAAACCCCTCCGACCCCGACAGCATTCGCCATCTCTGCCAAACCCTCTACCATCCACCCTGGTGCATTCAGGTGGCAGCTGACACGATGAAGACACTGCCCGTGCCATATGACAGGGTTCATAAAACACCCTCACACTTCCTGTTTGTAAACCGATTTGCATGGTTATTTTGATTAAACCTCTTCCCACATTCCTCCTGAAAAATATATATTCCCTTTTCTCAGTCCCTTTATGCCGGCCATATCTGTTCCCAGTATGAGGTTTTCCCCTTCCGGGACACCAGAGATGTCCCTTCATAGAGAGGGTATTCCTTCCTCCATCATTGATGCTGATCTCAGTCCAATCGGTTCTGTTTCCTGAAAATCCGCCTTCGCTCCATCTTACCGTCCACTTAACATTGGCAGAATCCCTCTTGTCCTTACCTGCAAACCCACTAGACATCGGTGGCAGACTCTCCAGTTTAGAGTAATGAGCAGAGCTGGAATAATTAGGCCAGCTCCTTTGGCAATGGGAGTTGCGGGGATGGCCAGGAAACGTGAGTAGACTTGTCCATGTATAGGCAGCCTGGATCAAACCAGTTTCCTGTGCTTTGTCGGGGTGACGTCAGTCTTCCAGCCTCCCGGACGGCCATATCTGTACCCGGTGTGTGGAGCTGCAGCTCCTAAGGGACCACGTTAGGGAACGGGAGTTGCAGCTCGATGACTTTCGTCTGGTGAGGGAGAGAGGAGGTGATAGAAAGGAGTTAAAGGCATTTGGACACACCGGGGCCACGGGAGATAGACAAGTGGGAAACAGGAGAGGGAAGGGGAAGTGTCAGGTACTAGAGAGTACCACTGTGGCTGTTCCCCTGAACAATAAGTCCTCCTGTTTGAGTACTGGTGGGGGGGGAGTCTACCTGGGGATGCAACTGTGTCCGTGCTTCTGGCGTTGTCCGGCCCTGTGGCTCAGAAGGGTAGGGAAAGGAAGAGGAAGACAGTAGCACAAAGGTAGCAATCTCTGTATTATTGCCTGTGCCACGATACAGTTAGTATAGGAATGGAATGAGGTGAAGGTTAAATGCGTGGCTGAGGGATTAGAGCATGGCACAGGAATTCATATTTCTGGGTCATTAAGACTTCTCTTGGGGCAGGTGTGACCTGTACAAAAAGGATGGATTGCACTTGAATCTCAGGGGGACCAATATCCTGTTTTGGAGATTTGCTAACGCTACTGGGGAGAGTTTAAACTGGAATGGTTGGGGGGTGGGAACCGGGAAAGAGGCGGTTGGCTCACAAATAGAGGGAGCTTGGAGACAATGTGTGAGAGGGGATAGGCAGGTGATAGAGAAGAGACACTCTCAGACCAACGGTTCAAGATGAGTCTATTTTAACGCAAGTATTGTGAATGCAGCATTTGGGCTTAAGGCGTGGTTCAGACCTTGGAGCCATGATGTTGTGCTCATTACAGAGACGTGTAATGGCTCATGTACCGGAAAGTGCCGGGTTTTAGATGGTTCAGATAGGACATGGAGCGAGGCAGAAGACGTAGGGTGTGGCACTGTTGAACAGAGATAGTGTGGAGTCTACAGATAAGGAGGACGTAATGGAGTGATTGTCTAGGGAGACTTGGTCGGTGGACGTCAGGAACAGGAAGGGGTCGATAATTATACTGGCTGTTTTTTATAGACAGCCCAGTGGTAATAGGGATATCAAGGAGCAGATAGGGAAACAGATCGTGGCAAGGTATAAAAGTAACAGTTGTCAATTTCACAAATATAAGTTGGTACCTCACTAGAACAAGTGTTTTAGATGAAGTGTCTGTCGGGAAGCGTATTTCGCCAAATTTTCCACTGAGACAATGCTCAACATTGGAAGGAAAAGACAGGCTACTGAGCGGACGGATGTAACTGCGGAGTTTTCATCTCAGGTAGCTGAAGGATGGACGTCCGCGGTGGAGGGAGGGCCATGCGGGAATGAATGACTGAAAGAGCGCTGAACTCTGGGATCATGGGACTGATTTGGACGGGACTTTGGTCTGATTTAAATACAAGTGCATGAAATTATAAACCCAGCGTTCTCGATTAAGCTGTGCCGTTGGACATGTAAACATCTGTCTTCAATTTATCCCCCAAACTCCGTTTACAGTTTGTGACTCTTAAATGCATTTTTCCTCCTTCTTCACCGATTCCACATTGCTCCTCTTACCACTTCATTTCTTGAAAAATAGATCAGTTCTCTTTATTTCGGTGTGGGAATGTCGTGGGGGAAAATTCCGGTTAACAAAAATTATGTATATACAGCCCGGAAGGTAATTCATCGAAGCGAATGTGGAGATAGTATGGTCTTGTGACGGGGACGTCATTTCTCACAAATACGACTGGTTTTAAAGGAATACTTTCGACGATTTAACGAAGCAGGAAGGTAGAGGAAGTTTGGATAGACTTCAGAAATGTTTCTAAGAAGTCTCCCATAGCAGATACAGGGAAGCCGAGATTAATTTACATACTAGTCACAATATTAGCTCGGTGAATGAATGCAAATCATAGTGTGCGTGTGTCTCCCTCTTCCCGGACGCTGCCAATAAGCGGCGAGATGTATATTTGCTGCTGGATCCTTTTTTGTTTGCAAAACAGTATGTAAAACAAAATGTGACAATGCCCTTTGTGCAATAAAATTCTGGGAGAACATACAGACTTTTGTATGGTCGCTTTTATTTGTAATCTTGCATTGCTAGGTCATACCTCTCTGAATGCAGTGTTATTAGTGGACTGTACAAGAGGAATTGTTCACCTAGCTTTGAGCAGAAGTGTTCCGACTCGGTCTCACAGCCGGACGGAGCACTGATTCGAGCAGGCATAACGCAACGGGTGCAAATCTAATTGCCACGCCATGGGAAGTATACTGCAGGAACTGCGCGATGGTAGATCAAAAATCACCAGATTGTTTCTGAACTGTGGGGAAGGGAATAAGCTATAAGAAGAAATTTGATTGATTGATATAGGAAATAAATTGAAGGGTCCTTGTAGAAGTTTATGCAATTATGGGGAGGTGTATATTGTACAGATAGCGAACAACTTTGTCTTTTCCTACGTCGGTAGTAGCTAAAACTACAGGCACGTGCATACACAGGTCTGAAGACATTCTTTTTTCCGCCCAGTGCTGCGTGACTATGTCTAGAGCAGACGTTCTGGATGCAGGTGACAATAAAATAATGGGTAAGTGTCTGGATAGCCCTTGGTTAACAAAGTTAGCGAGGGATACGGGCTGTATTATGGGTCTTGCGATTGGCATAGTTCGCTATAGTCGACGTGGGTCAGAATCTATGCAATATTGATTTCCGCTGCAAACTACAAGAAGGTGGCTCTGTCACAGCGCTGACCGCAGCGAATCTCCACTGCCAGTGTAAAGCTAGTTGTGATTGCTCCACCTTTACCTGAGTTACACTGCAGCCGATTGAGCCCTGAGTGTCAAAACGATTGAATGAAATCAACTGAGCGATCAGATGCCGGGATTGCTGATGACGTCACGCTGTCAAGGGCGCTCCTGCACGGAAACGTAGTGAGTGTTATTTTATTCCGTCAATTTAATAGCGAGACCCATTGTACTTAAACACATAAATCCCAGATGCATATCGCGACACAATGGCGGGTGCCCGATGCGGAGAATTAGTTGATAATGAACGTTCGACCTTTAGGAACATGTGCTTTGCTTTCCCTGTGCTTTTTAACTAATATTGAAAACAAAGTCCAAGGAAATTTAACACCGGCCGCATTTCCTGTCTAAACTGAGCCTGGTCGCTGTATAAATGCAGGTGTTGGTGCAGGAACTCAGGTACATCAGCATGTAGCCGGCTTCAGTGGCGACGTAGGCAGAGTCGGTGTAATTGCCGTCGTAATGCGCGGTTCCTGTGAGTCGGGAGGTCAGAAAACTCACAGTGACCGGCAGCCACAACAGAATGAAACTGCTGGACACACTAAAGAGTAAAATGACGGATTTCCGGCGGCTTTCCATCTCCGGATCCTTCTGTGTTTGACTGTTGTGACCGCGCAGTCCGCGACGCACTTTACTGGCTCTTAATATGCGCCTCACTGTTAGACAGTTAAACAGGGTTATCAGAACAAAAGGCATTATTGCCATTAAAATACTCTGCAGAAAGGAGAATGTGACTCCCACAGGAGACGTCTTGAACCATGAGCTCGGCTGACAGCCCCACTGAATACCGTTAACTACATACACAGGTTTATACTGAAATAGATACGGGACGCTCTGTAAATGCAACAGGACCAGCGCGGTTTTAATTCCGGCAACAGCTGTTCTCACTGTGCAATATTTCGCTTTAAGCTTCTGACAACAGATCGCCACAAACCGATCGACAGTGAACAGGACAGTGAACCAGACGGAGGTTTGCAGGCTGGTTGAATTGAAGTACAGGACGACCTTACAAGCGGATGTGTAGGACAGGAAGGATGTTGGAAACTGGTACATGACGATATGATACCCGATTACACAGAATATCATCACTAGGAGATCTGCCATTGCCATGGCAACCATGTAGTGGGATATACATTTGGAAAGGCCGCAATTCCCTCTGAAGAGGACTACCATTGTCAGTAGGTTCGCTAGAGAAAGAGATACAAAATGTGAGTTACAAACGGGGCGAGGAGAAGTGTTTGAGAAGACCAATGTGAAAATACTATTCCGACAGTGATCGGTAAAGTTACTGGCGAAATATGTTCCAAGCGAGAATATTTTAAAATTATTTCAAGAGACCGAAAACTTCTCATTCAGTGAACTAAAATGGTTTGCAGCCGAACTACGCATTTGCTCCTGGTTAAGTTGCTGATGACATGCTCTCGATTTACCTTGGCGATGTTACCGAGAGGGACAGCACCTCTGCTCATTCGCCATCACAACCCAGAAACACAGATATCACCATCTTCCCCTATACATCCCTTGCGCCCTACAACCCCTACCCGTGGGATCGTCATTTCAATGGGTCTTACCCTCGAAACCCCATTCAGGAACCAGCTGTCGGGAATGAGAGCCGGGACAGAGCTGAACCCAGCAGCTGTAGGAGAGTCGGCTGATGTGAACTCGACAGATTCCACTCGACGTAACTCTCATAATTATTGAGCCAGTACTGCCCCGGACTAAGTGGGGTCGTGCTGCTCTCGGTCGCCAGGCCCAGGGTGAAACCGATGCACTCGCTCCCTGCTTTTAATCAATGAATGAGCACGGGGCCAGTTGAACAGAAACGGACTTCACTGACTTGTCCAGTGTCGCTTGTACACAAACTAACTGAAATTCAATAGTTTCCGACATGTCGATCAATAAAGAAGCTCCTCGTCTGGGATACATCTGCACTTTTGATCGCATTCGTTATCATCTTGCAGGAGCAATGGGGAGAAATTATTTCAAATCCCCAGCTGGACATACTTGTGATAGCTACATTTAATATAATTCCCAACTAGTACGCGTAAGACATATTATCAAAGGTTTGATCGAAAAGCCTAAAGTGGCGGGGCGCGGGAGAGTGGGGGGGGGGGGGGAGAGGGAGAGAAAGAGAGAGACGAAGGTAAGCAGAATTTATCCTGAAAATCCACTCTTTGTCCAATTATGACAGACTGGAAGGTGCTATGATAGCGGCAGTTGGTACGATCCACAATGATCCCGCAATTCGTACTCTTCTTCAAAAATAAGTTATATCACAAGATTTATTTCAATCTGTAACAATGCGTGGTTGCCGATTTACACCAGCCAGCGGGGAGGATTGATTTCTCTGAATTTGAGCAGCATCGTCAGGGGTGACCTTTGGAGAGGGGAGGCGGCGGCAGTGAACGTGAGAGGATCCACCGGAGAGGATCATCTCTGCAGCAGTAGTCTGCCGTGTCGCCGCGCTGGGTTGGTTTCACCGGGACAAGACACCCAGTGAAACGACCGTTAATCGAAGAGCGTCCCAAGCATTTCAGACAGAGAGTAATTCCAATGTGTCGTCTTACCCGGAACACCGAAGACAGCGAGAATAGGGTAAAATGCAATCCTTACATCCCGGATTGTTGGTAGAGCAATTTTTCGGATATTGTACAACAGGTACCGCACTCCTTGCACTAAGGACCACTCGCCTGCGCTCTGAGCTTGCTGCCCTTTTATATATTAATCTACGCCTCGATAAAAATAAAACAACAGGCACAAAGGTTGCACAATGACTCAAGTTAGTTACAGTCAGTGAACAAACAAGGCGCCGTTTCTAATTCTGTGTTCTCTCGGCACCACACCGTCTAGCAAAGTAGACAATCAGGAAGTTTTTAAAGCTGTTCCAGGCATTCTGCATTGAAATGCCAGTCGCCTAGTTCTATTGTTGCCTTGATATTCATTTTATTTAATATTAGTTGTATGATATCTCGGTCCATATCTCTCAAAGCAAATGTTTGCTCAGTGCGAGCTCACGTTTTATCCTGAACACAACCCCACGTTATGTGAGCATCACAGCGGGCTTGCACAGTCTGCATTAGTTGCCCAATAAATGTGTGGAACATACCTATTTCATCACCTTATTCCAACTTTGCTCATTTTTCCTTTTTTTAATTTATTTTTTATTGAATTTCATCATTGAACTGACATTTCCATAAGATGTATTTCAGACATTGTACAAATATATCATATAATCACATATGTTACAAAACTCCACATAGTATTTATCTGAGGTAAACACTTATAAAAAAACAGTCGAAAGAAACTAAAACAAGCAAATTGAAAAATAAAATATGTACACGTAGAGAGGGATTTTTTCTAATAACATATTCATTGATATGTGAGAATAAAATCAGGCCTGTGAGGCATTGTGTAGTTAACCCATTTTACCCAATATGAATCAAATGATTAAAATATGCTGTTATCTTCTCCATTTTGAAAATGCCCATTGCAATTTCCATCCATGAATCTAAATGTGGGTTCTCCTGTGTTAACCATTTCCTAGTAAGTGTCTTTTTAACAGCCACCAAGAGTATATTCATTAAATATTCATCAATTGTATACCATTCTTGAGGTAGATACACAAAATTTATGGTCTTACTCCCTAAGGGTATTTCACATTTAAAGATGTCTTATAGGGCATTGTGTATCCCCCTCCAATAGTCTTTGATAACAGGACAGTCCCAAAAATATGATAATGATTTGCATTTTGATTTCTCCAGCGAACAGGGAGTTTGCTGTCATAATGGGATTTCTAAGAGGGTGTAATATCATATCTTATCAAGTTATTTCCATCCGAACTGCCTCCATTTCTGTGAAATCTTCCATTGATACCTCCATACTATTGTCTATTCTTGCTCAGATATAATTATCTCTCCTTCATTCTCCCATTCTGTTTCAATGTATGAAGCCGAACGTGTTTTAAGATTTGACAAACCATTATACATGCTTGAAATTATTCTACTGCCGTTATCTGAATTACATGCTTTTCTAAATAGCTCTATCAAGCATGTACTTGCCTGGGTACATTTTTTCGCGTCCTATTAACATATTGTCGCATATGTAAATACCGTTAAAAATCCTGTTTTTCTAATCTTGTTTATCTCAACTAGTCCATTAGATTGAGGGGGAAAATGGACTAAATGTTGTATGAACAAAGCCCCACTCACATGCAAGATGTTTCATGCATTCACTACTGAATTGTGGACCACTGTCTGTGAAAACTTCATCAAGGACACCATGTCTTGAAAAAAACTGATTTCATGCATGTAATTACATTTTCTCTCATCTTAGATTTCTCTTTAAGCATTTCAAAACTGAAGAATGTTCCTTCTTTCATTATGTTGCAAGGAACTGTTATTCCTTTAGCTGCCCCATCCTTAAACCTAGCACCCAGAAAAAGAAAAAGAAATCAGAGTCCATCTTGCCATATCTTCCTTAATTTGTTTCATATAAAGGCTGATAATCACATTCTCATAATTTTACCAAATCTTTTGGCACAATGATGCCCAAATATTTGAAAGATTCTGTTTGCCATGCCCGGGGTATCAACTTTCGATTTCCCTTCGTGGGCTATAGTTATATGAAAGTAATTGGGTTTTATCTATGTTGATCTTGCACCCTGATATTTTACCATATTGTTCAAAGGATTGCATCAATTTAGGTAAAGGGTATGTTGCTTGCCCTAGATAGATCAAAATGTCATCAGTGTAACAAGCCAAATTATGCTCTGTACCTTTAATATTAATTCCTCTGATATCTTCATTTTGTCTGATGTATTGAGCTAATGGTTCCAGACACAGTGCGAAGAGTAGTGGTAACCATGCACAACCCTGTTTCGTGCCCCCTTCTAGAGAAAGACTATTTGATAAATATCCATTGATTTTAATCCATGCCATACACTTATGTCTTCAGCAGGACAGTAGCATCTGGTGAGCTGTTATTTGCACGACTACTTGGGACAATCCACGACGACAAAAAAATAAATACTAAAAACAATAACGTACAAAATACAGGACTGCACTTGATCTAGCTCAAAGATGATCAGCTGACTGCAGCTGACACTAAGGTAGAAGTGATGCAAAGTGGGCGCGATTTTAAATCAACTTCAGCAGGGAAATCATGCTACGAGAAGAATAAACACCAGAGAGACTGCAACAGATGGTTAAGATTAGGAACAATTATCTAACCCAGTATTACAATGGCAAAGCAAGTGTGCGAAGAGCTGTTCAGGCAACAAGAGTTCCCTTTTACCAAAATTGCCGTTTCGGATGTAGGTATTTTGTTTTCTCTTTGAGACTGTGTATATTGTGGGTGTTTCTGAGCTGATCTCCTGAAAGTCCTGTTGCAGCCAAGACTTTGATTCTGTTCATGGTTTCGATACATCGTGAATAGTTGGGGTGGCCAGTTACATAAAGCGGCAGACGGCATAGTGGAAGGAAAGCCGTCATTTCACTACTTAGGGCAGAAGGCTTGGTGGACGAGAGGCGAATTTTTCATGGTATGTTTAAAAGAAAAGCTGTGGCAAACGTGAGATTCTGATCATTTTAATGAGGTCCTATCAAGCAAATAGGTATCCATATGGAAGCCTGAATAGTTTATTTTACTATTCTGAAAGTGTCGTCTTTGAGACCGGCGTGATACTGGTTACAGAGAAATGGTTGTAAGATGACCGGGTTGGGTGTTCATTATTACAGCATGTCAAAGAACAAGAGGCAGCACAGATGTTCAGTGGGAAACCCGAATAATCTTCATTGTTGATAGGGACGTAGCTGTAATGCAGAATATGTGTGATTTTATAATCAGACAATGGGAATAGTAAACACAAAAGAGTCTGCAGAACCATTTGCTGGAAAAACCCTAATCGTCGGACGCGATCTATGGAGAGGAATTTCTTGACGCGAAACGTCGTATGTTTATTTCTCTGCATAGATACTGCCCTACCTCCTAATTCGTCCAGTATTGTTATGGATTTTTCCCAGGGCTGAAAAGGCTAACATGAGAGGTCACAGGTTCAAGGTGCTGGGAAGTGGGCACAGAGGAGATATCAAGGGAAAGTTATTTTTTTTTACGCAGAGAGTGGTGAGAGCATGGGAAGGGCCTCTGGAGATGGTGGTGGAGGCGGATATGATAGGGTCTTTGAAGAGACACTTGGATAGGGACATGGATCTTATATAAATAGAAGGCTGTGTGTAACCATGGATAATTTCTAAAGGAAATAGAGGTTCGGCACAAAATTCTTTGTCTGGGATATCACAGAGTCCTGGGATACACCAGCTTTAGATTCAAGTGCAGTGGACCCGGGATCAAGTAGCACATGTTTATAAGATGTTGAGCTACTATTTATTTTCTAAGCTCAGATTTTTGCTTCTGGAGTTCCTTTGTTATTGCTGGAAATGTGTTCAGTACACTGGTGCTCACACAATTCACAAGAGTAATCTCAGGAATGAGAAGGTTTATGTACGGGAAGCATCTGATGACTCTGGGCCTGAACTCTAAGGAGTTCAGAAGTATAGAGGTGGACGGGATCTTATTTAAACCCACAGAATGCTGAACAGCCTGGAGTCAGGGGACATGGGGAGGATGTTTCCATCAGCCGGAGAGTCTGTTATCTGAGAGGACAACCTCAAAATGAAGAAGTTTCCCTTTAAAACAGAGATGAGAGAAACTTCGTCAGCAAAAGAGTGGTCGGCCTGTGGATTTTGCAACAGATGGTGGTTGAAGCTGTCATTTGGTATAAAAATGGCAATATGTTATTGATCGGTAGAGTAGGAATCATGTTTTGTTAGCCTGAACAATTATAGGATTAATTCAATGCAGCACGAGGCATGGCTGAAAGCATCCTTTACAATTTTAGATTCATCATTTCAAAATGGCTACAGTGTTAACCTTTGTCACAATGTAACTTAGAGCGTGTGCTGCTGACTTTGGTATTTCCTTTTTCAGTTACTGTTGTTGAGCCACTTCCTCCGTTTCCACGGTAACAAACCACGAGAACTGCAAGAAGTGTTGCACAATTTCATCGTTCTGTGTTCACTTCCTCTTTGCGTAGAGTCAGTAACCCCTGGAGCAACTTCAACGGAATGATAGTGGGAGGAAAGGATTCTGTAAGCATTAGCAGTGTGGAGTGAACATAGAAATATAGAAAACCTGCAAGCCCTTGGCTAACCTTGCTGTCCGAAACATGTACTTACTTCAAAAATTTCCCAGGGTTAGCCATAGTCCGCTATTTTTCTAAGATCCAAGAGCCTCTTAAAGGACCCTACTCTGTCCGCCTCCACCACCGTCGCCGGCAGCCCCTTCCACGTACACACCACTGCCTGCGTAAAAGAAAAAAAAAACGTACCACTGACATTGCCTTGGTACCTACTTCCGAGCACCTTAAAGCTGTGCCCTCTCGTGTTGGTCATTTCAGCCGTGAGAAAACGCCCCTGCCTACTCGCACGATCATTGCCTCTCATCATCTTATACACCTCTATCAGGTCACATCTCATCCTCCATCTCTCCGAGGAGAAATGGACAAGTTCACTCAACCTATTCTCAGAAGGCTTGCTCTCCAATCCAGGCAACATTCTTATATATCCCCTCTGCCCCCTTTCTATAGTGTGCACATCGTTCGGTTAGCGAGGTGACCGGAACGGAGCACAATACTCCATGATGGGTCTTACCCGGGTCCTATATAGCTGTACCATTACCACTCAGCTCTTAAACTCAGTCCCACGGTTAATGAAGGCCAATGCACTGTAAGCCTTCCGTAGCACTCAGCCAACCTACGCAGCAGCTTTGAGTGGCTTATGGACTCGGACCCCTGGATCACTGTGATGCTCCACACTTTCAATAGTCTGACCACTAATACTATATTCTACCATCATATTTGACCTAGCAAAATTAACTACCTAACACTTATCTGGGCTGAACTGCATCTGCCACTTCTCAGCCCAGCTTTGCATCCTATCGATGTCCCGCTGTAACCTCTGACAGATCCTCCACACTATCCACAATACCTCCAACCTAGGTGTCATTAGCAAATTTACTAAACTATCCCTCCACTTCCTCATCCAGGCCATTTCTAAAAATTGCTAAGTGAAGGGGTCCCAGAACAGAAGCACTAATCGTTGACTTGTATGCAGAATACGACCCATCTGCAACCACTGTTTGCCTTCTGTGGATAAGCCAATTCTGGATACACAACGCAAGGTCTCCTTGGATCCCATGCCTCCTTACTTTCTCAATAACCCTTGCAAGGGGTACCTTATCAAATGCCTTGCTAAAATCCATATACACTACATATACTGCTCTACTTTCATCAATATGTTTAGTCACATCCTTAAACACTTCAATAGGGCTCGTAAGTCATGATCTTACTTTGACTATTCCTAATCATATTACGCTTCCACAAATGTTCATAAATCAGGATCTCACAGGATCTTCCCCATCAATTTCCCAACCAGTGAAGTAAATATCGTTGGTGTATAATTTCCTCGGCTCTCTCAATTCACTTTCTTGAATAAGTGAACAACATCCGCGAAACTCCAATCAGTTAATATCTGTCCAGTAAAGATAAACAAAACCTGTTCTTACAGGTAATTTAAAGTAGAAAAGAGAGATTTCTGGAAACTTACAGCAGATCTGCAGCATCTTGGATAGCCCCAGATCTGAAACTGTGTCTTCACCATTTCACCTTTCACAGATGTGGCCTGATCTACTGCGTTCCCAGCATTTTCCATTTTATAACTTTACATTGTGTTTCTGCAACCCTGAGGGAAACATCACAGCCAACTGTGCTGTGCAAGATTCCACACAGCAAGAAGATAGTGATCAAATGTCCACAGTTTAGCTGCTGGAGACAAGCTGAAGTGTATCCGCATCCTCTCACAATCTACAGACCGGTGAACCATCCTGAGCAATAGCGCAGGCAGAAGACCCTTAGGTTAGGTTTCCGTCCCACCTCAGTCTGTGAATCGAAAATGGCAGGAACACAACGTCAAATAGCCGGCAACAAGTCGTCTGTGTGTGGCTGATAATCAGACATACGGGAACAGAGAGAGGCCGGCAGATGTGTGCAGAGTGAAGGGATCGAAGAAATGAGGATAGGACACAAACATGTGGCTGAGATTGAAGAGCTGCCGTCATCTTGTTGATGGTTTAAGGGACAGAATGGCCACCTCCTCCTGTTTCTCACTTGATGTTTCAGTGTTCCTGTCCAGTGAGGCTCCGGAGGAATGTAAATAGAAACTAGTGTTTATAAACATAGAAGTGTTTTCAATGAAACCTGCATAACTCCTGTTGGAGTGGGAATTCCGTATCGGACCGGGATGGGAATTGATCCCGTAACTCTAAGAACCGGGTGGTGGAGTGATCGGGACATGGAAGATGCAGAGGGAAAAATTGAAAATTGTAGTTGGTGTAAATACGAAATAAGGTGTAAAATGCGGCAGGTAGGTCGGGCAGCGTGTAAAACCGGTTCAGATGGGAGACCCTCCTCCCGTCACATGATCCTGTTTCTCACTCCCATTTCATACGCCAATCTGCAGCACGTGAGGGTTCCGCCGTCGAAGCTCCGCCCCCGCTCTCACAGTCCCCGGATGGGCGGTGGTTTTTTTTCTATTCTCTGTTGAAGCGGATCATCGGCTGGGAGCCGGAGGACCGATCTCGTCTGGGGAACAATTTGATCAAGTTCTCATCGGTCAGTATTGAGGCCGGTCACTCAGGGTGAACGCGACCGACAATTTCCCATAGGTGAGTACTGAGGCCGATCCCGGTGTGGGGGGGGGGGGGAGATGTTGGGCAGTGAGTCCCGTTAACTTCCTCGAACTGGCGGCCTCGTTCCACTTCCTGGACACAAACCGCAGGGGTCCGTCCGGGTTGTACGTCCTTCACACTGAAACGCCTGAGAGGAACCGCGCTCAGCCCCTGGTGTTCTGGTCCCAGGAGGGTGTGAGGTGCTGATGCCGAGATTGAACCCATCCATTGAGATGTACCTGGGGAACTTTACTTCCAACAACTGGCCAGTTATCGGATCCAAGCTCGGGATGGATCGAAGCCTGGGGTCGATAATTGCTTTACATATTCCCAACACACTGAAAGCGGCCATTCGGCCAGCATTGATCGTATGGAGTGTATTACACGAGGGTCAGAATGAACTGATAACCAACAAGCATTTTAGCGTGTTGCTGGTATTTTACAATCAGTTACCATCTGTGCATAATATAAAGTGGGGGGATAAAGCTACAGTTGCAGGAAATTTAAAGTAAGAAGACGAAAATACTGGAAAAGCTGATCGACAGCATCTTGGACAGTTGCAGTTCAGATGTAAGATCTTCCACCATTTCGACTATCACGGATGTAACCTGATGTACGGAGTTCCCATATTTTTCTACTTTATAATTTTATATTTTCTTCCTGCTACATTCAGCGGAGGCATGGCAGACAGCTGTGCTGGACAAGCTCCCACACAGCAATGCCATTGTGATCAAACCTACTCGGTTTAGTTGTTGGAAACAAGCTGAAGTGTATCAGCATCTTCTCACAATCTACAGACCGGTGAACCAGCCCGAGCCCCGGCCCCGGCAAAGGGTCTTTAGGTTCCAGTTCAACATCAGTTTGTGAATCGGAAATGGCAGGAACACCACGGCAAATCGCCAGCACCAAAACGTCTTTGTATGGGTCATAATATTGGGTTAGTGACTCTGCGGGTATGGAACTGGCAGTATGGAAGCTTCAGTCCAGGTCGGCAATTCTACATCTGGATTGGAATTTCCTCAGTCTGCCGTGAAGCTGAAGCCCCGGTCGGCTGGACATTGATTGTGGGGAAATTGTCATCTGCACCACTCAGTGGGACATCATATCTGACAAGTATTCTGGAAACTTTTGAAGAGCTAACTGAAGATAGATAAAATAGAGCAGTGATGTTATGTACCTGTGGGTATCTTATAACAGTCACGTGACCATGATGTAATTGAAGCTATGCTGGAGATGAGTTAATGGTTTTGTGATGGGGGAGTGATGTCACTTTCCCCCCAGTGAGAGGTCATGTGATAGTTCCCCCCACAACCGGATATTAAAGGAGAACCCCATCCTGTGACGTGGGCAGTTCGTGGTTGAATATGGTAGTGACTCCACGCTTCTGTGTATTCGGATGTTATGACGCAGATTCATTTAAAAGTGGAGTTTTACTTTCTGCCTTAAGTCAAAGGTTATTGCCGTCAGTTTTGCCATAATCCTGCCAGTCCAGTCATTGGAGAGTGGAGATTTGAAGTTCGGTAAGTTAATGATCGAGGAAAGTTGATTTCGACGGTCAAGCAGGTTCGACCTTGTTTGATTCTCATTCGGAAGGAATTTGTCAGCTATGTCCATGGTAACTCCTGTTCTGTCGGTAGAATAGAGGGTTGGGTAAAGTTTCGCCAAAGAAAGGTCAGTGTCTTTAAGCCGTTTCATTTTCTTCATTATGAATCCTTGGATCAAAACATACTTCGTCTGGGAACAGCAATAACACAACGTGAAAGAGAATTTAAATGGTTTCAAGAAGTGTCTCCTAAGCGACTGGGTAAAATTTTGGATTTTCGTATTACTACTTATGAGAACTGTTTTTGCTTTACCGTTTTAAGGACTGTTTTCGGATTCTCGCTTTAAGAACTGTTCGAGCTGCCACATCGCAGCTGACTTCCTGTTGTTAGTCGTTTGTTTACTTTTTGTTTTTTTTTAGCAGTGTTTAAGAAATGTTTTATTTGTTATAAAAACCCTGTTTCAATCATATATTCATTGTTGCTGGATTGTAACATATTCATCTGACCTTTGGAAAAGTCTGTAACAAGATCCGGCATGGCAGCTCACCTGGAAGGATAGGTCACGTGGGATTCTCGTGGAGCTGGTGAGCTGGATTCACACCGGGTTCAATGACAGAAAGCAGAGGGTGATGACTGAAGATGGATTTAACGAATGGATGTCCGTGACGAGTGGGAAGTGCATGTCAGTGTCGAGGCCTCGTTAATTAGATATTCATGACATTGATTTGTATATGAATGTACATGGCATGGTTAGAAAGTTTGATACTAAATTCAGGAGTCTGCTTCATATTGCAACAGGTTACAATGACTTTTCCCAACTTGCTGTTTCGGATATATGGCGGGTCTACATTGTGCTTAACAAGGTACCATTAACCTATCTGATAATAGCCAGGTGATATGTCCAAAGAAATCTTGACCGAGTTTAGATGATAATAATGGTCTTAAAGTTCTGCCGGAGATAACATAGTGGTTCAGAACAAGATGTCATGATGCTATGTGTGAGATTGCATTGTTAAGGATGTCAGAGTGATTCTATATAGACTCAAACCATGCAATGCCACTGGTGTCAATGCCAGGGGATGAAAAACTGAAAGGAGATGGTGAGAATCAGGTGTGACTGAGAAATCTGTATAATTCAGTGACGAGAGGAATGGATGTCCCATTAATCAGCAGAAATGTTTCAACCCACACGGCTGTAACGGCTGTCCATTACTCACCATAGCGCCACCAGTGGTAGGAGGGCCAAAGCAGTGGGCGCTGTCTGCTCAACCTGCCTTGCCATTGCATTGACACATCACTCCCGGTCGAGGGCACAAGATTGGCTCCGAAAAGGGAATTGTGTGCAATATAGCACGTAGGTACCCCGGAAGTCCCGGCACGGTGTACAATAGATGGAGAGCGCGGAAATCGATGGGCTCAGCTGGATCAGGCCCTGTCAAGGCTTCAGTGGACAGGCCCAAGATGTTTGGAAGTGTTTGCCTCAGTTTAAAAACAAAACAGTGTTCTCCTGTAAACCCCAATTAATGTTTGACCCTCCTGTTATTTGTTTTGTTACAGAGAAACAAAAGCTGATCACACCTGTCCTCACAATGGGTCAATGCGCGGGCAGGCGAGGACTTCCAGTGTCGTCAACATCGGGAAAGGACACGGGTATGTTGGCGAATTATTTTAATTTATAAATACTCTGCTGATTCTGCGGCTGTATTTAATTCAATATTGGGAATTCTTGACCAATTTGTTTCTTCAATTTTAATATTCAAATCACTTTCCCATTTTTGTCTTGACTTATGGACTCCTTGCTTAATTACCTGTCTTTGAATCAAATTATACATGCAAGATATAAATTATTTGATATTTCCTTTTTGAATTAAAATTTCTATTTCATTAGATTTCGGCAATAACATTGTTTGACCTAATTTTTCTCTTAAATAAGCCTTTAATGGAAAGTAACAAAATAAAGTGTTGTTTGATATTTTATATTTATTCTTTAATTGATCAAATGACATTAATATTGCAGTTACTTGGAAATCGGATACACATTTAAGTATAGATTCTTGGAAGAAAGAAATCTATGGTTGTATTCCATTAGAAAAAATTACTTATAATTTAAGAGATAAATATGAAACATTTTTGAAAATTTGGAGCCCTTATTTACAAAAGACAGGATTAAATACATAGATGCTCTGAAGATGAAACAATTGGTTATTAGGGGAAAGAAATAAATATACATATTAAAGTTATAACGAATTCCATGGAGCATGTGGAGATCTTCCAACAACCAGGCATTCATTCATTCATTCATTCATTCTTTCTTTCTTTCTTTCTTTCTTTCTTTCTTTCTTTCTTTCTTTCTTTCTTTCTTTCTTTCTTTCTTTCTTTCTTTCTTTCTTTCTTTCTTTCTTTCTTTCTTTCTTTCTTTCTTTCTTTCTTTCTTTCTTTCTTTCTTTCTTTCTTTCTTTCTTTCTTTCTTTCTTTCTTTCTTTCTTTCTTTCTTTCTTTCTTTCTTTCTTTCTTTCTTTCTTTCTTTCTTTCTTTCTTTCTTTCTTTCTTTCTTTCTTTCTTTCTTTCTTTCTTTCTTTCTTTCTTTTTTTTTCTATAGGGCAGTTAGGGGGAGGGGTTAAGGGGAGGGGGTATGGGTTATATACATTGTTTTTTCATACTTTGTAACCATTTAAAAATGCAATAAAAAAAGTTTAAAAAAAAATAAATATTGGGAATTCACAAAGTGTTTGTGAAAACTGATCAGAGAGATAAGAGAGAGAGTTAACATTTCTGGGGGAAATACAGTCAAACGTAGAAGGTGTACAATTACCGTCTGCTGCTGCTCCTCTAACAGATCGTGATGCACATTAAAATAGCGAGTTACTCTAGATGACATGGCATTCTGCAGATGCTGAAAGTTTTGGGCAATAAAAAGACACAAAAAATATTGGCAGAACTCAGCAGGTCAGGCAGCATCCATGGAGAGTAATAAAGATTTGACTTTTCGGATGAGGACCACAATGAATGGAAGGTAACGTGGCAATATCTAGAATTTCTGATCCCTCATTTCCAGTCCGATGAAGGGCCTTGGCCCGAAATGTTGATTGCTTATTCTCCTCCACAGATGCTGCCTGACATGCTGAGTACCTAAAGCATTTTATGAGATTCTCCAGAGATTTACTGAGGAAGGGATTGACCAGGCAGGCAGACAGTAACCCAGAGCAAAGCCATGGTGATGGGCAGCACCAGGGGAGTGATGACGCTGGGTTACTATATTCTTAGGAATAAGTAGAGTCCTTTCCAAACAGAGAGGGATATTCCTGGGGACACGAAAGAGCAGCCTTCAACAGATGAAACTATACCCGCTCCTACAACACCGGCGCCACCGATCCCCCGGCCAAAGCCCGTTCCACCCCACCTCTCCCCCCCCCCCCCACATCCCCATCCCCGTATACATATATTTCGGACTGTGTTTGGTGATCTTTAGGTTCCAACGATAAAGTTACTGTCCAGTATGAGGTCCGTAATTTCTTTAATGCTCCTCATTTTCCTTTACAGGTCCGGGCTCAGTGATCACGGAGCTCCTGGCAAGCTGGGACGATTTCCAGCTGCTGCAGTTGACAGACTTCTACCGGGACAGGCTGGAGCAGGCGATGGAAGGACGGGTTCACGGAGTGAGCCTGGCGTTAAAGGCTGAGAAACAGTTCAGCGGAGAGGAACATCGGGTGAGTGGGAGGGAGAATGGGTTTGAATTTTCCCACATCACAGGACTGATGGCTGTTGGAACTGACTCAACGGATATGAAATTAGATAAAAGAACAACTGGGAAATAAATACTCCACATGCAATCCGGATCATGTGAATCTGAACCAGATATGGAAAGAGGTGAAAAGAACCCACGGACTGGTAGGGAGCTGCTCGATGTTCAGAGTGAGTTGAGCAAGTAACAGCATTAATTGCAAATATGACAGGAAGTTTCAATCTGTGAAGAATGTACAGAGTGACGGCAGGATGTCAGTGAGAACCGGGACATCATCAGTGAATGCCACAGGAGCCTGGGTGTGTTCGGTTCTGGGTGGAGATAATTCTGTTACAATCTGTGACTCCATGCAGTGTGAATCGGGGAACATTGCCATGTTGTAACGTGTAATCACTGAGAAAACCTCTACTGGAAAAGGGAAGTGAAAGGTGTCAGATGTCACCCAGTAATCCGCTGTCATGTTGGACACTGGCGGACTGAGGAGATGAATCACATCATAAGTTCTGCAACTTCTCTGAGGCTGTTCATTCTGTTATATAAAATAAAATCATCCAGTTTTATTTCTTCCTCTGTGATCGTTATTTTATGGTGTCTGTTTTACACCGTCAAATCCAGTGAGGGATTATTTATGGAATTGGAGCCACGTCAATGAAGCGGTCACAGACCAGCCAGGATCTCATTGACTGGTGGACCAGGTTCACAGTGAATGTCCCTCCCTGTGCTCTGCACTCAGAATGTACAGTCCATGTCCAGACTGGTTCAGCACCCGTCCGGGTGACTGCTCAGTCTGATCCCGTTACACAGCACATCATTTACTTCTCATTCTCTGTGTGAATCTGTCAGTCGCCAATATGTTCACTGTTACTCTTCACAGAAAATTTCTGATCTTGCTGATAAGGGAGAGCGGGCGGACAGTTCTAAACTCCTCCTGAGCCTGGTGATGGAGAAAGGCTCCCGTGCCCAGAGGGTGATGTGGGAAACATTTGTGAAAATGTGGAATGATGTTCCAATGTTGGACAAAATACTGAACGAAATACAGATATATGGTGAGAAAATATCAGAGATTAATTCAAATTTGGATTGAATATAGCACACTTTAAAATTTTACACATCATTCCCTCAATGTGTTTAAATTCAAACAGGTTGTGATCACTCCCATCGATCAAACACCGCTCAAGGTTTAATCAAGGTTCTCAGTGAGCTGAAAGGTAAGTGAACGTGCATTGAACATTGAAGAGTATAAAACAGGAATAGGTCATTAGTCATATAATATTGTGCCGAACCAGCTGAGAGGTAAATCTACATAGCCGAACTCTAATCTCTCCTTCCTGCACCATGTCCATACTCCTTCATCTTCCTTACATCCATGTGTATATCCAAACGTCTCTAAAAAGCTTCTAATAATTTGTCTCTATCACCTTACCGGGCAGTGCGGTCCATGCAGCCACGGCTCTCTGATGAATAAAAAAGCTCTCCCTCACATCCTACTTCATTCTACAGTATCTCACCTTCAATACATTCCCTCTGGTAATAGAGATTTCAACCGCGACAAACTGGTGATCGCTGTCCACTCTATCTCTGCCTCTCATAATATTCTCAACCTGTGTCAGAGCTCCCCTCGGTCTCCGACGATCCAGAGCAAACAATCTAACTTCATCCAGCCTCTCATCATAGCACATGCCCTCTGATCCAGGCAGCATCCCGGTAAACCTCTTCTGCTCCCTCTCTAAAGCCTCAACATCCCTCCGGTAGTGGGGCGGTATGCAATAGCCCAGAGCAGAGTTCATTAAGTTGAAACTTGACCTCTGTTTCCACCAACGGTTGTAATTTGCGTACGGCGGTTAGGTTGTTGAGCCACAGGGATCTGACCAGGTAAATATGGGCACTGTGACAGAGAACACAGTGAGACACATGGAAGCATGTTTCTTAGAGCAAGTGTTTTCAAATGTCATTTTGAGGAAAGAGGCAGAGAGCTGGCGAGTTTGAGGAAATTGTTCACACCGCTCCAGGGCCTACAAGAGTCTACGTGGAGAAAGGGAGAGGGGGATATGGAAAATGGAATTAAAAACTTATATTTCTTCACACAAGATGCCAAAATCTTCTCTTGACAGCCACGGCCCTCTCCTGAACAGACTCTTTCTTAACCGTTTTCTAAACTTCCCCCAGCAGATTATCTTTTCTTAGAGTTCCAGTCACAGAATAGTAACAATCGCAACACTTTAATTAGAAAATCAGGTGACATCCCAACTGGTCTGTTCAACCACAGAGCAGAATGTGAA